>NC_041397.2:276929912-277212412 GCF_900747795.2 Erpetoichthys calabaricus | reverse complement strand
GAGGCCAATTCATAAGCGGATCACAGATTATTTAACTTTTCAAAGGTTTTTTTTATATAAACAAAAAGCACACGGAAATAAAAATTTTAAAAAGAAAATTATTAGAAAGCAAAATCCTTACCTTTCTCATTCTGTGCATTTGAATTCTAAATATAAGAAAACAAAATATCTGTATTATTAAAAATACATACATAGATAGATAGAGACACAGACAGAAGTGTCCACAAAACTATGGTTTTGAGCTGTAATGGGCACCTTTTACAAACTGTGATTGTAAATGAATGATAATAGTAGCACTTAGGATGTGCTTTCAGATTTAGTGTGCACAAACACAACACAAAAAACAGATTTCAAGGTACAGTTAAAAGAATATATGCAGACACAGTTTAAGAGTAGGGCGATTACAACAAACCACGTTACCATAAATTTTCCACCCACCCACCCATTTTATTAACCTGTTTATCCAGGGGAGGATTGTGGGAAAAGTTGTAGCCTATCCCACCAATAATAAAAATATGCAGAAATAATATTTCTTCCACTAACAGCACACACAGAATTATACTAGTCTAACTTTTAAATTAAAATCTTAAGTATTTATACTAACAAAAAATTAGATGCAACTGTTTGAGTGATGATTATGGCATTGTTAATCAATTTAACTTTTATTATATAAAAATTTTCCAAAATATCCGTATGTCAACCAAGACAACAATTTTCACATAATAAGGTTGCAAAACAAAAAATACTTACTAAAGAATTATATAGTTCAGATTTCGGGCTGACTTTCAAAAGATGAAGGATGTCTTCAACTAAAAATTTCTTAAACAATAAAAACATTTGAATGTTTTAGTAAAACAATATGAATTTTAAACAAAATGCTATAAACTTTCAGAAGACAAACATCTGGTTAGAAATCAGGTGATCAATGTTGATTTTGAGCCTACACAGATTATTTGTAATGTTATTCAGATTACCTCCAAATACTGCCTAGTTTATCTAAATCACCAAAACCATGAGGAAAAGAACCATTATTCCAAAAGAAGTAATAAATTATCCCTCTATTTAAATCCATTTTTACTTGGGAAAACCACAGAAAGTATAGTGAAGGGGTCAACATTTGAACTTCAAATTTTCAATGGATTTAGACATTTTTGGAGTGATGGTTGTGTGCGTGTATGTGCCACGTTGCAAGTCTGTACAGGATAACTCAAAAAGACATCTCTCTGTTTGAGGCAAACTCACCGCACTTGCAGGCTTTGCAAAACACAGGGAGCCAGTGAAGACGGAGCAGGATGGGTGTGATGTGCTCGCTGCTGCTGGTTCGAGTAAGGACTCTTGCAGCTGAGTTTTGAATAAGCTGGAGCTGAGATAGAAGATTAGAAGGGGCACCTGCCAGTAGGGAATTACAATAATCGAATCGGGATGTGATAAAAGCATGGACAAGTTTCTCAGCATTAGAGAAGGAGAGGAAGGAGCGAACACGGGATATGTTACGGAGGTGAAAGTAAGAAAGTTTCTTAATGTGATTTATGTTGTTATATTGACGATACCTTGTATTTACTGGTGTACAAAGCAAGGAATACAAAGAGGTACTGCAGAATTTCATTTCTATTGCAGACCTAGCTAGTGTGTGTTCATCTATTTGTGTCAATGTCCAGGTTTTTATAGCTTGTATGCTTGCCACCCAGTAATAAAATTGAAAATTAGGTAAAGCCATGCTGCCTTCTAATTTAGGTCACTGTAGGGTCACCCTTTGGATGTGTGGATATTTCAAATGACAAATAAATGAGGTTACGATTGAATCCAATTTCTTAAAAAATGATTTGTTAATGTATATGGAAGCAGAAACTTAGGGAGGATATTCATCTTAACAGTGTTAATTCCCCCTGTTAAAGGGGAGGGTAGTCCATCTAGATAGACAGACAGACACACACACACACACACACACACACACACACACACACTCAATTAATCCCAATGGGAAATTCACATTCTCCAGCAGCAGCATACTGATACAATAAATAATATTAAAGAATGATAATAATGCAGGTGAAAAACAGACAATAACTTTGTATAATGTTAAATGTTAACGTTTACCCCCCCCCCCCTCGGGTGGAATTGAAGAGTCGCATAGTTTGGGGGAGGAACGATCTCCTCAATCTGTCAGTGGAGCAGGACAATGACAGCAGTCTGTTGCTGAAGCTGCTCTTCTGTCTGGAGATGATACTATTTAGTGGATGCAGTGGATTCTCCATAATTGATAGGAGCCTGCTGAGCGCCCTTCGCTCTGCCACAGATGTTAAACTGTCCAGCTCCATGCCAACAATAGAGCCTGCCTTCCTCACCAGTTTGTCCAGGCGTGAGGCGTCTTTCCTCTTAATGCTGCCTCCCCAGCACACCACCGCATGTGCTATGCACATCTTGTTTAATTTTGTTCATGCAAACACCAAAATTTTGTTGAAAAAGAGCTTTATATTTACTTGTGATGCTTACCCCTACATATTCAAACTGATCCGCAATGATAAAAGGGAAGGTGTCCAATCTAATGCTGTTTACTAGAGAATTCACTGGAAAAAGCAGTTTTGTTCTAATTAATTTTGAGTCCAGATATCTTTTGAAATGCTGCTAGTACATTTAGGGCTGCAGCCACAGAATTTTGTGGGTCTGATATATACAGTACAATATCATCTGCATATAGACATTTTTTGTTCAAGTGCTTCTCTGAAAATCCCTTTTATCTCTGATGCATTTCAAAAGTGAACAGCCAATGGCTCAATGGCGATTACAAACAGCTGTGGTGACAAGGGGATATTATTCTTATGAGGAGACTTTCAGAAATGTTATGTTTAAGAAAACTGAGCAACAATTAATTACAGACCATCAACCACTGACACACATCAATGCCATTTTCACATCACTTGAATTACAATCTGCGGTGTATGAAAGCTACTGAGACACCACAGGCATCTCGTGCTTCGTTTAAATTCATCGTAAAGCGCTCTTACAAAGCATGAACTTAACACATGTAATTTCATTATTTGTATTACTTCTGAATGTTAGGCCATGCATACATTGTCTAACTTGGTTTAATTCTTTTAAGCGGTATTTTAGATTTGTACATGTTTCGATCTTTGGCTTTGCCTGTTGATGGAATCTTTTGTAACTATCTATGTATTTTAGATTTTATTCTTTAGCTCTGTTAATAACTCTCCCCATTTCCCTGGTGCTGGTATTTGGTCAATTCCTTAAGTTTTACTACAGGGCAAATCTGTTATTATTTGTCTAATTTCTTCTTCATTTTTATAATTTTGTTCTACTAATATTTCTCTCCAGTCTGTGCCTTCTCTTATAGACTTACTACATAATTCTTCCATATAGTCATATGAAAAAGTTTGGGAAATCCTCTTAATTCTAAATTCTTTGGATTTTTGTTTACCATTGGCGGAGCTTTCAAAGTAGCAATTTCCTTTTAATATACGACATGCCTTATGGAAACAGTAGTATTTCAGCAGTGACATTAAGTTTATTGGATTAACAGAAAATATGCATTATAACAAAATTAGACAAGCGCATAAATTTGGGCACCCCAACAGAGATATTACATCAATACTTAGTTGAGCCTCCTTTTGCAAATATAACAGGCTCTAGACGCCTCTTATAGCCTTTGATGAGTGTCTGGATTCTCGATGGTGGTATTTTTGACCATTCTTCCATACAAAATATCTCCAGTTCAGTTAGATTTGATGGCTGCCAAGCATGGACAGCCTGCTTCAAATCATCCCATAGATTTTCGATGATATTCAAGTCAGGGGACTGTGACGGCCATTCCAGTACATTGTACTTCTCCCTCTGCGTGAATGCCTTTGTAGATTTCAAACTGTTTTTTGGGTCATTGTCTTGTTGGAATATCCAACCCTTGTGTAACTTCAACTTTGTGACTGTTGCTTGAACATCATCTTGAAGAATTTGTTGATATTGGGTTAAATTCATCTGACCCTTGACTTTAACAAGGGCCCCAGTCCCTGAATTAGCCACACAGCCCCACAGCATGATGGAACCTCCACCAAATTTGACAGTAGGTAGCAGGTGTTTTTTTTGGAATGCGGTGTTCTTCTGCCATGCAAAGCGTTTTGTTTTGACCAAATAACTCAATTTTTGTCTCATCAGTCCAAAGCACTTTGTTCCAAAATGAATCTGGCTTGTCTAAATGAGCATTTGCATACAACAAACGACTCTGTTTGTGGCGTGAGTGCAGAAAGGGCTTCTTTCTCATCACCCTGCCATACATATGTTTTGTGCAAATTGCACTGTATTATAGAACGATGTACACATACACAATCTGCAGCAAGATGTTCTTGCGGGTCTTTGGAGGTGATCTGTGGGTTGTCTGTAACCATTCTCACAATCCTGTGCATATGCCTCTCCTATATTTTTCTTGGCCTGCCAGACCTGGGTTTAACAGCAACTGTGCTTGTGGCCTTACATTTCCCCGATTACATTCCTTACAGTTGAAACTGACAGTTTAAACCTCTGAGATAGCTTTTTGTAGCCTTCCCCTAAACCATGATACTGAACAATCTTTGTTTTCAGATCTTTTGAGAGTTGCTTTGAAGATCCCATGCTGTCACTCTTCAGAGGAGAGTCAAAGGGAAGCACAACTTGCAACTGACCACCTTAAATACCTTTTCTCATGATTGGACACACCTGCCTATGAAGTTCAAGGCTTAATGAGCTAATCCAACCAATTTGGTGTTCCAAGTAATCAGTATTGAGCAGTTCCATGCATTCAAATCAGAAAAATTACAAGGGGACCCAAATTTTTGCACAGCCAGTTTTTCACATTTGATTTAATTTCATACAACTAAATACTGCTTCACTAAAAATCTTTGTTCGGAAAACATCCCAGTACCCAGATGTTCCTAGGAAATGAAAGACATACCACTTATTTTTGTTGAGAGTAAATTATTATGCAGGCTGAAAGGGGTTCCCCAACTTTTTCATATGACTGTACTCTGCCCATCTTTTCAAAAGTTCTTCACCATCTGTGATTATATTCCCATGTTCACCCTTAATTCCAGTTCATAGTATTACTTTTATTGAGAGTTAGTTCTTTTAAATATTCATATAGTAATGGCCTATTATATCCAATTCCTCTAACCTTTTACATTTATATTCAAAGTATTCTTTGGCTCTTCTACATTCCTTTTGAATTTGTTTATGTAGAATTTTATATACTTTATACATGTTTAAATGCTTTGGTGAATAAGAGTTTATATTTCATTCTTTATTGCATTGCTTCAATTTTTTTTTACCATCATCCAATCCTTTTTATCGGATTGCTGATACTCACATACTGCATTTGCTCTTTATACATTTTTCTTTTTTAGATTTTGCAAAATAGTTTTCCTGTATGCCACTCTTAGAACTTCCTCAGTGTTGTGTATTTTCATTATTTATTGTCTTCTTTTTCTTGGTTTTCTTTAGTTTAATTCTAAATGATGCAACTACTGAGATGTGGTCAGATCCACAATCAGCTCATAGTCTTACCATACTATTTCTAACATTATTTCAAAAGTATCTACTATGATGTAGCCTATATGGCAACATCCAGGTGTCTCTTGGTTCAAAGAGAAAGAAAATGCATGTATTTGTGACTGTTAAATTATGCTTCCTTGAGAATTCTAGAAGTCTTTCCCAATTTTGCTTTCTCTCACCAAATCCATATGGCCCTTATCTTCTCTTAGTTTTCCCACCTTTGCATTAAATTCCTCCATTACTATTAGGAATTCTTGATGATGTTTCATTCTTTTAACAAGCAAATTAAGACCATCTTAAAATACTTCGGTTACTTCGTCATCTTGAATTGGGGAAGAAATCTGGATTATTGGCAAGGGTACTATTTTATTTAAGCACAGGAAACATTGTGATAATGAAAAGCACAAAATGATTATTATTTATTTATGTACATTCCAAAAGTAAAAAGGGGATAAATAAGGATGTTACTGTACCTTTGTCTTTTCCAAGCCACTCTCAGGATAAAAAACAGACAATGAGTATTCATAGCCACACTTTTGCAGATGATCTGCAACCAAACTGTTTGAGGCATGAAGTAGGAAAGAATTTTCTTGCACAATAACCGTTTTCAGAGGGACATCCCCACCAATAAGTGGTTGCTTAAGCTCGTGGATTAGTTGATTTCGAAGCTGTATCTATTTGTTTAAAAAAAAAAAAAAAAAAAAAAAGGGAACAATGATAATAAACAACTTATATATTAAAAGAAAAATTATATATTTTAATGACCATTTGCATCTTCAAGAAAAAATGTGCAAGGTATAACACAACAGTAACAGGTCTACCCAAGAATAATCTTGACACAGAATACTGGTAGAGGTGCTAACACAAGCACATTTAATGCCATGATAAAAGGTGTCACATTTGCATACAAAACAAAAACCCATTTGTAAATAAAACATGCTAAATTAAGATGGTACAAACATTTTCCAAGATAAAAATAAAACACACAGAGCATATTTATTAAGGGGGCATGCTTTTTAGTTTGGTTAGGCTATCCGTTTTTTTTCTCATTTGAGCAGCCACAATTCATTTAAAATTGCAATTTACACCATAGAATATCAAATTATTCTTAAATGTATTCCAGGTAGTGCTTGGCAGTAGTACAGCAAATGTTCACACAGTATTCCCAAAAACAACAAAAAAAATTTTAATTCTCAAATTGGCTTTGATTGTACATGTGGGCGTGTGCATGAGAGGGCCCAGGAATGGATTGGCACAACAGGCAGGGGCGGTTACAGCTATGGATAGATCTGGATTATGCAGGTGTGAGGATATGATGTTAATTGTTAGCATTTTACAATTAGCTTTCCGGTTTTCAGCAAAAGTGAAAAATCAAAAAGAATATTAGCAAATCTTTCACAATAAAATTTCTACCAACTGGCATTTTTGAGCTTGGGAAACTAAACCAGACATATCTGTAACACAAGCAGTCTATTTTTTTTGTGTGCAAGTAGCAGTTTGTTATATCATGTGCATTAAATCTAAATAAACACAATGTTTTCTTACTCAGCTTTTCAAGATTTTTTAAACATTATATATTATATGCCAATACTTTAAAATAAAATTTCATTCAAAAAGATTTATCATGTAAATCTAGTTTTTCTTTTTTGTTTTATTTATTATCTTACAAGTTTTAGGCCCAATGAAAAATCTAGTTACAACCAAAATCAGAAATGATAAGAATGCTTTACTCATGGCTGTTCTGCACATTTTGAGGGATGCACCCTTTCTCAAAATGTGTCTTCTCCATATAAGCCATACCAGGAATAAATCTGATATGTCAACTATCCAAAGAACATCACAGATACCCAGGGACTGGTGTGGTTCTTCTTGATCCAGACAGAAGATTAGCTCTTTACCAAAGTTCTTCAGAATTGATGTCTATATTGTTAAAAGGAATGACAGCCACACTACAACTGCACAGAAAACAATAATAATTCATATGAACCAGCTAAAACATTTTTGGTCATTACCCTCAAAACTCATTAAATATTTAAATCTATTTTCTATTAAATTTACCTTTTCACCTGTGGCAACTGACCCCTCATTGTATGCTAATAATGACAACAAATAAAAACAAAATGAGCCTGAATCATGAAAATTTCCAGCTGCGTTGGTGCCCTCCCAGCCAGCATGCTCATTAGTATATAATGTCTTATATAACCAAACCATGCAAAATAAGAATATACTGAATTATCCCCATATGACATATGCAAATGCTTGCTATGCTACAATAAAAATTACCAAACCCAATTTTGTACTTTCTGAATTAACAGCAAAATCTAAAGTAAAAACTGGGAAATAACTGTATCCTTAATTAAGGTACAAGTCCTATTAAAGCAACCTTTGACTGGAATAAAACCTTACAGCCATGACTGGGAGGGGGGGCTAAGTAGGTTGCCAGGACTAATCTTAAAAACCCCATAAATAAACACCAGAGTACTTAAATTCTACAACTCCGGGCAGCTGAAACCCATCCCTAATTCCTGCAGGCCAACAAACACTTTACACTTGTAAATCTGAACTGTCTGATTTCTCCTGGAAAAGTCTCTTCCCAGTTATGACACACTTAGCGGAGAACTACTTGAGTACATGTAAGAGATTTGGGTCAAATAACTAAAAGATGACATTCTAATATGTAAGTAATGGAAATAAATGCATCACCCAGATCCTCGAAAATGCTATCCAAATTATGAAAAAGAAAGATGGTTCATCCTTAAGGCAGTCCTATATTTAAACCGAGTCAACTTAATATCAGATATGCAAAAATAAGGATCAACTAGAATGCAGCTGTAGTTCGGGAACCCTAGTGTTTCATAATATTTGAAGGTCAAAATTCAACCCACCCTTCCTAAGTCTTTAGGGGAATAGCTACAAACATTTTTCAAGATTACTCAGATTTTATAGGAGTTGAAACATTTGTGTAGTGGAGATGGTTATGTGTCCTAGTGATACTTGAGAAAAAAAAAAAAATAACACCCAAAGATGATGTTTATTTTAATATATGTATTACTTATCCCATGTGGTATGTAGTGCATATCCAGGAAAAAAATGTTGATGTTTTCATTCTGAACAGAGATCAACTTTCTGACAGAATGGGCATCTACCTGTATGGAGAGGAGAGCTGGATCACACCAAACATTATAAACTACTCAATGAAAAATAATAACAACAACAATAATAAAACATTTTATTTATATAGTGCCTTTCCCATGAAAAATCCCATGTTACTCATGTCAAATAATCCATAAATCCAAATCACCCACTTGTAAGCACACATCGCACAAAATGCATTCATTTTTTGCTAAAGTACAGGGTGAGTGAAAATTATGTTAACACTAATAGATACTTTTTATCTAGACCACACCTTTCCAGGTTGATGGATAGGTTATGGTGGACCATTGCCATGGCCTCCACACTCCCCTGATTTGACACTCTGATTTCTGGTTATGGGGTATGGTGAAGGAGTGAGTGTATAGCAGGAAAGTTCATGATATCAATGACCTGAAGGACGGAATACTGACTGTGGAATCATCTATTCCCCGTGAAATGTGTGTCCGGGCTTTAAATGGTACTGTTGCTCGTTGGTTTTTGTGTGTTGAACATGATGACGAACAGGTTGAGATATTTCTGCAAATCATCTTGCACATATGAAGTATGTTCTGTGAATAAATTGTTTCCACCATTCAAATGTTAACATAATTTGGACTCACCCTGCTGTGTTAAATAAATAAAAAAATTCAGAACAATACATGCAGAGAAAAACACATTCACACAGTATTTAGCATAGGATTAAGGTGGGGAAAAAAAAAAATACACCAAACCTTTAATGTATCCAAAATACCACGAGTCTTAAATGTCTGATAAAGCCTCTTGCGCAATTCTTCAGGGGAAATTTCTTCCTTATTTCTAGTTGACATTGTATTTCTTTGAAGGAAAAAAAAAGAAACTCATAAAAATTTTAAAATTTCAAAAAAAATGTTAAAATATTTCTTAAATTTTTTGATTAATTCTACTTGAATAATAAAAGATCCACTAGTGAAGATGAATTTTTTTTTTTTGATACCGGTACAAAATTGAATTCACACTACCAATGGCATAGGCGTTTTGATTTGATCAAAAAAATAAAATTTATGCCTACTTTATTTCTATGACAAACAGACTTAGACAAAAAAAAATAAAATCAAATTTAGTTACCCCTCTTTGAATTTCAAAAATGTAACCTCATACTACAATTCAGAACATAAGAAACGTTTTAACACAATGAAGCCACTGCGCCCAGCCCAACATAGCTTGTTGATTCCAATTCATTTTTAGTAATTCTTTTATTTAGGAAACAGAACATACTAACAAAATATAATCTAATCAAACAAATGAAAATAACATAGCAAATACAATAGTAGGCCCCAAAGATAATCCATGAAACTCGGCACTCAAACAACCAACTAAGGGAGCTTTACAAGTCCCACCTGAACGGATTCTTTATATAGGATAAAACAGCAAATAAAATAAACGGCACAGCACAGGCCCAGCCTGTTTACTTCAGAAGTACAGTAATGAATTCTTGCCAACTCCTGAAAAAATTCTGAACACATCCATGTAAAGATGATCTGATTTTATCCACTTTAAGATGAAAGAGAATATTGCATTCCCCTATGAAATACAGAAAGTGGATTCCTGTTATGTAGAACATATATTTTTGTTCAAGTAGTTACTGTCAAAGGTTTAAACACTCCTATCATGTAATCTCAGTTGGTTTAAATTGAAAAGATTAAGCTCTTTTGAGTTTTCTTCATAGCTTATACTGTGTAATGCTGGAATCGGTCTATTGGCTTTTCTGTGGACAAATACTGTAACGTATATACTGCTTTAACACTACCCCTAAAAACCAGAATGGGGATGACAAGACAGTTCCAGGTGGTTTTTCACCACAAGTATGAAAGTAAAAAGGCTAATGTACACTTGTTACACTTAATGTAACTGATGGAAATATCTGTCAATTGCATATACTGTACAAAAAACTTTTCACAAGTATCAGTTTCCAAGTCCCACAGAACATTGTTAATAAGGGCTTACACAGAGTTTGTAGTGCAGCACAACTGTTTCTCCAGTGTGTATGTGTATAGATAGAATTCTTTATTGTCATTATGCATACACATAAATGGAATTTGTTTTTGGTAGGACTCGGCTTCAAGGCAGAATACTTAAAATACACAATACACTAATTAATAAACATAATAAGTATAAAAGACAGCATCAATAAAACATCATCAAGTCCAGACTTTTCCTGAGGTAGTACACCTGCAGACACCAGTGATCTGTGTGCGTGGGTCTGCAGGGGTGGAATACAAGTGTGTACGTTTGATTACGAGGGAAAGTGCGTGTGCATGTCTACAGGGGGGCAGGTTAGGAGTAGATGTATGTGTGTGTATCAACTGGGGCTCTGGGGAAAAAGCTGTCTTTCAGTCTGCTGGTACGTCTTTTAATGTTTTTGTACCGCTTTCCCGAAGGTAGTGGTACAAACAGTCCACTTCCCGGATGGGTGAGATCCGCAGCTATACATTTGGCACTCTTCTGCACCCTTCCAGAACATTCAGAGTCCAGGTCTAGGAGAGGACTTCCCACTATCCCCTGTGCTGTTCTCACCACCTGTGCCAAGTCCTTCCTGTCCTGTGCTGCTGCTGTACCACACTGATACTGTGGCAGAGGATGCTTTCTATAGCGGATCTGTAGAGGTTTGTGAGCAGCTGAGAGGAGAATCCAGCACGTCTCATCTTCCTGAGGAAGGAAGAGTCTTTGTTGGGGCTTCTTTACCAGGTGAATTGTGTTCAAAGACCAGGTCAGATCCGATGTGATGTGGATACCCAAGAACTTGATATTGTCCACACACATTACAACCTCCTCATGTATGAATATAGGTGCATGTTCTGTTCTTCTGGACCCCCTATAGTCCACAATGACCTCTTTGGTCTTGCTGGTGTTCAAGATGAGGTTGTTGGCTGAGCACCATAGTGCTAGGTGTTGTATCTCCTCTCTATGGTGAGTCTCATCATTGTCTGATACGAGACCCACCACGGTTATATCATCCACAAACTTCACAACCATATTTGTTGCATGGATGGCAGAGCAATCGTGCATAAATAACGTGAAGAGTGCTGGACTGAGCACACAACCCTGTGGTGTGCCTGTGTTCAAAACCAGTGTGTCTGATGTATGATCTCTAATTCTAACCACCTGAGGCCTGTTGATGAGAAAGTCCCTGATCCACAGACACAACAATGTGGACAGACCCAGTTTATGAAGCTTTTGTACCAGCTTGTCCAGGATTACAGTGTTAAACGCTAAACTAAAAATCGACAAATAGCATCCTAACATAAGTGTTAGGGCACTGCAGATAAGTCAGGGCTATATGAAGTACTATTGAGATGGCATCCTCTGTAGATCTTTTCCTCCTGTAGGCGAACTGATGATTGTCAAATCCAGCAGGGATGGCATCCTTGATGTACTTTAGGAGGATTCTCTCAAAGCACTTCATTATTACTGAGGTCAGAGCCACAGGGCGGTAATCATTAAGGCAGGTGACCGCTGATTTTTTAGGCACTGGAAGATTTGAGGCAGACAGGGATCATTGCAAGTTGTAGAGAAAGGCTGACATGTCCAGAAAGACTCCTGCTAATTGATCAGCACATATTTTCAGTGTCTTACCCGATACCTTATCTGGTCCTGCAGCTCTGGGGTGTTGATCCTCCTCATGGTGGACCTCACTTGGTGTATTTGCAGGACTAGAGGCTGATGCTGCTCCTCCAGCCAAGGAAGATGTACAGTCTCCCTGCTGCTAGATGCATCAAAGCGTGCAAAGAAACCGTTCAAGGTGTCAGGGAGACTAGGGTCATAGCTGACCTGCTGATCGCTGTGCTTATAATCCGTTATGGTCTTTAAGCCTCTCCACATGTTTCGTGGGTCATTGTTATCAAAAAATACTCCTCAATACGCTGTTTGTATCTGTATTTTGCCAGGTTTATTCCTTATTTAAGCTCTTTTCGGGCCTTGCTATATGCCAGGCTGTCGCCTGACCTATATGCAGCGTCCCGGACTTTAAGCAGGGACCTCACCGTACTGTCCAGCCATGGTTTCTGATTTGGAATATTATATATAAATAAAAAGAGTATTACACAAAGCAAACAAATACAAACATTTTAAGCATCTGTCCCACAATAGAATGCATAGAAATTTGAAATTTGGATACAGACCTATATCTGCACAGAAGCCACAGCTATAACCAATCTGTGACCACCTCACCAAAATCTTGTTGTGATGTCACATATGGAGCAGGAGACAACCATTCTCAGAAATTCTATGAATAATTCCAAGAAACTTTGCAAAAATACAATGTAAACAAAGAAGACTGAAAAGAAAAAAAAAAAGTGTCATTACTATGAAATACTCATTTTCTCATGTCACATAACACAAAAATTCCATCCATATCCTCTTAAGTAGGGATAATGGGATCAAAGCACCTACATTGCCAAAGCCAAACAGAGTAGAGCCACTTCTAGCATTTACGAGATTCAAACTAGCAACCTTCCAATTGCCGGTGCAGATCTCCAGCCTCAGAGCCACCACTTCACCCAAGCTCATATACACATACAGTATAAATTAATTTTAACTAGAACTAGCATTTCAGATGCCACATGGAGTATGAAACAAGGCTCCTTTCTAGTGTAACCAAAAAAACAAAAACAAACTTCAAAACAAGCCAGAGCGAGCGGTCAAGTACAACATCTATGACATAACCAAGAACTTACCAGAATATTATGGTTACACAGTCATATGGGATAAGATTACCATATATTGGACTAATTCTTAAAACAGAATTTGAATAACATGATAAAAGCACATCTATCATTACCCAGTGGCTACTGGACTGCCTGTCTTTAGATATTTACCATTCTGAAATACAATCTTGTTGGAATCCATCAAACTATCCAGCCTTTAGATCTGTCTCTGAATTAGGCTGACTAGTCACAGCTGAACAGCTAAGACCACAACTACAGACAAGACACCTACCCATAATTTTATTTTACCTAAGATTTCACATTCTAATTATGCCCTTTTTGCCCCATGTCTAAACAATAGCTTGTTTCAGGGTGTTAAAGAGAACATTAAACATCAACTGTAAGTGACATGCTTCTCTATTATTCAAGTGTCTTGTCCAGTGCTGCCTGCTTTGAGGCACTGGTGTTTTTGGGCTTGCTTGCAAGGAGTTGCTTGGAATATAGTTATTTAATAGTGATATAACCCTATCAAGAAACACAAATGACGGCTATGGTGATGATGAGACAACAAAGTTTTAATGAAAAGATGAGGTTTCAAGAGAGATAGGTTCAGAGTCCATTGCCGTTAGTGGTAATTACCGAAATTGTGACTACTAAGCTGTTGAAAGCTGTGGTCTTATACTGACAGTGAACTGTGATGTGGAATTAATGACAACACTTATATGTAAAGTTGGTTTTGAAGCTAGGTCCTGAATGTGAAAACAGAGAAAACCAAAGTAATGTGTATGGAAGTGTCTATACATATGAATCTGTCCTGCAACCTCTGTAAGTTCCATATTGAACTTGATGCTGATTGGCTAGGTTTTCAGCTCCCGTGATAACAAACTGGATTAAGCAGGTTTTGAAAGTGCATAGATGGTATGAGTAGCCACCTACTGGTTTACTGAGTGGAAAGAGTGGGAGGAATGTGAAATATACAGAATGAGGACATTAAGAAAAATAAACTAGTATACAGACATACTATTTAGCAGTTCAAAAAAGATTAAATGCTCATGCAGATTCCTTATTTATGTTTATTATGTACTTTTACTTTTTAGATTGCGCAGAGTAGAGCCAAACAGAACCACACACCCCCACCCCTCAAAATCACTTTATGAGGTATCTGGGATTTGTTTCAAGCCAAAACTTCACATTGTGACCCAAGTCAATTTTAGCACCTTTATGAATTATTTTTACATGAAATTAAAAGGGCAAAATATTTTTAAAAACCAACTTGTAAATCAACTTTTATTGTAATTCATTCTATTTTTATTTATCTTTGATGTATATTACTATTCAAAATAATTCATTTAGTGATGTACATAGTAATCTATACATTTTCTCATACATTAAAGGCATAACAGGAAAAACAGAAAAAAAAAAAAAAAACAAAACACAACAATACACTCAACCTGAAATTGACAGTCCATTCACTCCCTGTGTGTTTTGCAAGTTCCCCTCACCCATCTGGGATTTTCCACTGGAGTCACCAGTTCCCTCCAGAACTCCAAGAATGTGCACGTTAGGTTGACTGGACACTTGAAATTGGTCTAGTATGAGTGATTGTGTGTATATGTATAATAGCCTGTTGTCATGTTACTGGCTCAATTTCAGCCATATGCTATAGACAATGCAAGAATCGGCCCTACTTACCCCAATCACAACCCCAAACTTGAATAAGTGGATTCAGAAAATGAATGAATGAAAGGGAGCAATTCAATTCCGTAAAATGGTAAAAATGGAGGAGGGAAAAAAAAAAAAAAAAAAAAAAAAAAAAAAAAGCAAGCCTAAAACGCGTACTTGTAGGGCAAACATCTTTATATGAAAGGCACTTTATTTGCTGTAACCTTCTGTTTCACCTACGAACATTCAACCACAACTCAAATTGTACGGCTCATGGGCTTACAGTTACAAAATCTGCCCCTTGTGTAAATATAAATCCCTAAAATATTTTAATTTACATGTGCCTTTGGCCATTATTTATATACTGCTGCCTTATATAGACTTCAAAGTTAGCTCCCAGCAAACATGAACAAGATTAATAACAAATGAAAAGAGAAAGTGTATTAATAGAATGTTGCATTCAAAGAGAACAATAGTCTTTTTTTAACATAAAACATCATCGTCTTAATGTATGACATTACATTTTTACTTTCTTAAATAACTCTGTATTCTCTCTTTACTATTTTACTACTCTATTGAGTCTCCTGTTATTATTCTCTGACAATAAACAAAGAAAGAAATCTGCTGAAATAAATAGGTAGTATCCACACATGGTAGTTTTGTATCTCTTAACTGCCAAACTAGGGAAATAATCCTACTAATTACCCTTCCATCCACTAACTTCCTAGTAACACTTTACTACTTCATTTCATGGTTACAGGGGCCAAATTATAACCTGGTGGAGTCAAGCACTGTACAGTATCCAGCCCTTGGAATACACACACTAAAAGTACCAGACCAATTTTACTTTTACCAAACAACCAGTTCAGCAAGTGTTTGAGATGAGAGATCCTACAAATTCCATACAGAATTGTATTTTAACCTTTAAACAAGTGAGACAGCAGTGTTACACAATACACACTCTCTCAACTTACCATATCAGAATCACTTTTATTTGCCAGTACAGCACTTAATGTACAGGAATATAGCTTGGTAGCTTTGGAGCTGCTTATAACATCACATACAAATAACCCAAGTTAAACATAATCAGTTGCAAAATAGTCCAAATACAAAGGAGATGTGCAAATAAAAGTATGGATTTATGCACATGGCCACACACCTACCCACCCCTACATACAGTATATGAAAGAACACGTAAATTAGCGAAGAAGACAGGCTTACTTACTGGTTATGGACATGGGAAGAAAACAGATTAGATGTCCCAACAGGTTTAACTGACCTAAAGGTTCAAGTGATGACCAGGACGAGATGAGCCCATTTTATCTTTTTCAAATCGTTTGTGCCACTAAGTAATGGACTGTACACTAGATTTATTTCGTTGACTGTATTAGTAATGTGTGTAAATCCAGTAGTACAACGCACACACGACTGGCACCAATTTGAAGCAATGACAGGTTACATTAAGGATCCGTATCTGAATCCCACTAAATTTGTAGTTTGAGAGAAGGAGGGAGGGAGTGGGAGAGGGAGAGGGAGAGAGGGGGAGACGGTTGGGTCCATGCACCGATTTTAGCGCATTGTCGTACCCACCACACGATTAACCACCTGGATTGGGACCCAAGCGCAACGGGTGATACCTCAGCTCCACACTAGTTTGAATGGAGTACCAACCCTGCCACCAATGGTTGTTGAGCAGGATGCAGTTTAACGTCCTACCCAGGACGAACCAATTTCAGGTTAAGGGCCTAGCTCAAGGGCTCAACGGAGCAAGTCACTTCTGTCGTTTAAGGGATTTGAACCGACAGCCTTCAGTTTGCCAGTGCAGATCGCTAGCCTCACAGCCGTAGTGGGAACTGCACCGAAAAACGTATGATCTACTGAACAACTCAAAATTGCTGAAAATACTACCATCAAGTGTTCACTACTCTTAAATGCAAAAGATATATTTGCAACAATACCCTTACGCTTTTGTCAAAGAGCAGTTGCGGTCAGTATGACTTGAGTGTTACTACATATAAGGCCACGTTTCTAGTTCTGATGCTACAAGATTCAATTATTAAACATAGTGGCAACACAAACTAATAAAACCAGCTAATACATGGTTTACGCTTTTAAAAGTGCCACCACAGAGTAAGCATACGTATTTAATAAGCAATACAAATTCCAGGCTCTTCACGGCATTTGAGTTAACGATATGCGTTCTATTATACAGTACTGTATTTACGTTAATCTGCACCAAGAACTTCACTGCCCAAATAAAATGCTTCTGAACAGCTCCGCACATATTACTTTTAAAGCTAACATACTCGAAAAGGTCATTTTCATAAGCAGCAAAAATTTAATTAAAAGCACAGCCTTCAATGCAGTTGGAAAGAAAAAAAAATACAATGACATTACATCAAACAGATATGCTTACCCTTTCATGAAAGTAAACTACAGTACTACTGTTGGGAAGTCAAGCAGAACTGAAGAACAGTTACTCCGGAAGTTAAAACCCTCGTTGCTAAGCAACTCTGTCACGCACATTTTTATATCCGGATAGGTTTACTTCGGCCCGGTTTGTGATTGGCTCCTCACAAGTAGAGCGGTTCTATCGAAGAGCAGGGCGGTTACTGAGTCTGAATTTCTCACATCTAATCTATACAGCGTGAACGTTCATTTTATCCAAATAACGATCGTCTTGGTGACATCGTTATTTTATCGAGAATTGTGGAATAATCTACTTAAATAAACATTTAAAATTCAAAATATACGAAATTAAATCACATAATGTCTTGCACAAAGAAAAAAGTAGTTTTATCCCCAAAGGTAAAGTGATACTTATTATTTAAGAAAATATGAAAGTCATTCGCTGGGAAGAGGTTGGGAGCATTCGCTAATAAAAGCGCTGCCGCAACAACCACACGACTAACCATCTGGATTGGGACCCGAGTACAGCGGGTGACAGCCAGGAGCGGCCTGGGTCTCAAAACCGGACCGGACATCCTTCAACGAGTGAGGTGACGAGGTCGAACCATTCGGCTCATTATTCATTGTAATTTTCTTAAAATCTGTGATGAATACGCGGCACGCTACTTGCTATGAGCCTATGTAGTCCCTCTTGAGATAAGGATATAAAACAATGCAAATTCAGGATATTTAGCTATTCTTAATTTCTAGTCAAGGAGAATGTTACTAAAGAAGTGGTGATGGAAGTGGAAATAATTTTGATTCAAAGGAAAATGCAAGGCACCAAAAAGATTTTATATGTGATGTAAATAGCTTAGGTTTGAATGACTAATTACCTAAAGTAATAGCCTACTTAATCTTTAAAAACATTTAAAATCACTATTTGGAATGTGACAGTTTACCTCACTCTTGCTGATATGTTTTTATATTTAATCTCTAAATTATATGTAAGCTTTTAGTAATATGTACTGTACATCCATTTCATATTAAACTTTAAATATGTCAGTTACAATTTAAACAGTCAAAACTAGACCACAAAATGGATGTATTTTATCATCTATGTAAATTGTAAAAAGAGATGAATATTATAATACCTATAGTTGTGAGATTTATGCATTGCTAAAATAGTGAGTTTAGCAGAGAGAGGGTTACGTTCATTGAACATAGCAGTCCTTTTATCTTATACACCTTCACCAAACACAATTTTTAATATACAACATAAAGTTGTAAAGGACAAACGTCCCTCACTCTGACCATGCTAAAGGAACTACTTGAGTGATTTTTGAAAATGAGCTTACAATGCTTTGCTGTTTCATGAGTTACTTATGATATAATGAATGGCCATAATGCTGTACAGTTTAAATTGAACTAAACAGGCTAAGAATAAGTTAATTCCTTTATATTCTATGGTAGGAACAGTCACCATTTGGTTAAATGCATGCGTAATGTGCAGTATATTTGCACTGTTTTTTTGAAATATTTTAATTACTTATAATTACTTACAAATATGCAACTTGATAAATGATATATTTGCTGTAGGCCATACATTTTGTCTATTATCTTACTACTTACTATGCTTTATAACAATCATGCTGTTTTGCTTTGTAATGTACAGTATGGTGTTCCAAGCTCTCCAACTATGTACAACTGCAATACAAAAATGTATGTTGTTTTTTCTTATAATACTGCTAGTGTATTTTTAAGAAAATATGCAATATAAAATAATTCATAGAATACATACTTATTCAAACAATATAACACACAGGTGGCCATGGTTTACCTAAGATATTGATTACTAGAAAACAACTTCAAATTTATATTTTACAAGGATATACTGGACAGAAGATTGCTGACCACTTAGGTTGTTCTGTGTCATACACTGCCTAGCCAAAAAAAAAGTCGCCACCAAAAAAAAAAGGTCACACACTCTAATATTTCGTTGGACCGCCTTTAGCTTTGATTACGGCACGCATTCGCTGTGGCATTGTTTCGATAAGCTTCTGCAATGTCACAAGATTTAGTTCCATCCAGTGTTGCATTAGTTTTTCACCAAGATCTTGCATTGATGATGGTAGAGTCTGACCGCCTCTCTTCTTATCCTGATGTACCCATCACTCTGGAACAGGGTAAATCTGGACTCATCAGATCACATGACCTTCTTCCATTGCTCCAGAGTCCAATCTTTATGCTCCCTAGCAAATTGAAGCCTTTTTTTCCGGTTTGCCTCACTGATTAGTGGTTTTCTTACGGCTACACAGCTGTTCAGTCCCAATCCCTTGAGTTCCCTTCGCATTGTGCGTGTGGAAATGCTCTTACTTTCACTATTTAACACAGACCTGAGTTCTACTGTTGTTTTTCTTCAATTTGATTTCACCAAACGTTTAAGTGATCGCCGATCACGATCATTAAGGATTTGTTTCCGGCCACATTTCTTCCTCAAAGACGATGGGTCCCCACTATCCTTCCAGTTTTTAATAATGCATTGGACAGTTCTTAACCCAATTTTAGTAGTTTCTGCAATCTCCTTAGATGTTTCTCTGCTTGATGCATGCCAATGATTTGACCCTTCTCAAACAGACTAACATCTTTTCCACGACCATGAGATGTGTCTTTCGACATGGTTGTTTAAGAAATGAGAAGCAACTCATTGCACCAGTTGGGGTTAAATAACTTGTTGCCAGCTGAAAGATAATCGCCCATGCAGTAATTATCCAATAGGAGGCTCGTACCTATTTGCTTAGTTAAATCCAGGTAGCGACTTTTTTTTTGGCTAGGCAGTGTATATCTACAAGAGACTTAAAAGGGAAGGACTGTCCCCACGCAGTAAATTCAGTGGCATTACTGACAATGAACTTGATAATGAAGTAAAACTGCTCCATTCTCAATATCCAAATTCTGGGACAGAGGTAAGTTTTTTTAGCTTCTAGATAGCTGAATTATTTTTGTTTGCATATTTTATATATAGTAACAATGTGGAGTCTACAAGTTTTCCCCATGTTTGTGTTGTCTCTGCAGTCATAGTTTTTTCTCACAATGCAAAGGCAAGAATATTACGTTAATCTTATTTGGAACATAATGGGTGAATGTGTTTAGCTCTACTCTTTCATAGGCTTGGGTTCAGTTTCTCTTCCTTTCTTGAACCTACAGTAGTTCTGCCTCAGTGACCTCTGCTTCTCTGCAATCACTTATTAAGTTTGTTTGGTGTGGTATTTTCATGCAGAACTTTAAAAAGTTAGAAGAAGCCTTTCATTAATTAATCCTGTGGTTATATACACACACACACGCACACACAAACCCCAACATATTAGTGTACTTTAGCTTACTAAAACATTCCTGCTGTATAAATTCCTAACAGATGATCAGTGGATATCTTAGAGCAAAGGATTAATTGTACAAAGAAAAAGAATACGCAGCTCTTTAATGAGAATTGACTCTGAGTACTGCAGGAAGATGGGCCCAGGTAATCCAAAGAAGATCATACTGAGTTGCATCCCCAAACAGTCTCTGGCAAATGGACAGCCACATGAAGTTGATATGGTAATTTCATTCTTGTGCATTTTTGTACTGCTATATAATATATTAGGTAGTTCTTACACTTTTAGTTACCTGCATTATTTATTACTGAATTTGATCTGAGCAAAGTAAGCCAGTTTATTGTAATCTCATTCATTTGAGAAAAGTAATAGAATGTCAATCAACATAATGATCAGTATTTTCTGATCAAAAAATATTTAGGATATATAATTTATGTTCTGGTTTCCTTTAAATACTTTTTTTGTAGATGGGGATTTACTGTTCATGTATGCATTGATGGATTCTTGTCTTATTCCATATTTAAATTGTGGTCACAGTTTTAGAAGTTTTTTGCAAGGCTGTTGTGAAGTATGGCGTACCATCTCGAGTAAGATCAGATCACGGAGGAGAAAATACTCAAGTAGCACTGCTCATGAATATCCTGAGAGGACTGCAGCATGGTAGCCATATTACTGGACAATCGGTACATAACCAAAGAATTGAAAGGCTTTGGAAAGACGTATTCTCACAGGTCATTGAACCATTTTACTCGGCGTTCTATGAAATGGAGGATCTTCTTATTCTGAATCCAGACAATAATGTACACATAGCATGTCTTCATTTAGTTTACCTTAATGAAATCAACAAATGATTTGAACTATTTAGAAATGGTTGGAATATGCACAGAATTAGAACAGAAGGAAACCAAACACCAGAACAGATTTGGTCAGATTGGTTTCTCATCACAAATTCTGCTCCGTCAGATGCTACTATTGAACAGTTTTTATTACAAAACTTACAAAGAATTGGGGGGCCAGCTTTAATTTCTTCTGATGTGATTGAGGAAGAAGAGTCATCCAACACATTAAATTTAACTAATCAGCAGATGGACATAATTTCTGCTGAAATTCAGCATGGAGAAGGATTACAGGATAACTATTCTCAATGTGTCCGTTATGTTGTTGAGCTTTTACAATCTAATGCAGACAGCACTACATCATCAGCTTAACAGCATATTGGAAAAAGAAAAGAGTTGTCAAACATAATTTCATTTTCAGTTTTGGTATTAATGGAAGAACCCTAAAGATATAATTTCATGTTCCTTTTTTTTATAATTTTCTATGGTTTGTATTGTGCTGGCGGTAAATATAATAGGTTTTCAATTATGCTTAGTAAACAGTCTCTTTCTTTGACTGCATCTTTAATAAATGTAGGTGTTATATTTCCTGATGCTGTAAAATACTGCCTTAAAATACACATGCACAAGCAGACATAAATAAAAAATCAACTTTACTTCCCCCTGCTGTGGGCTGGCACCCTGCCCGGGATTTGTTCCTGCCTTGTGCTGGCTGGGATTGGCTCCAGCAGACCCCCGTGACCCTGTGTTAGGATATAGCAGATTGGAGAATGACTGACTGGCTGACTTTATTTCCAGTTTCTAAATTGCAAAAGAATTGACAAAACGTCTGATGTTTAGGTACAGTGGACAGTAGGGCAGAATTTAGTGCCAGAATTGTATAAAAGATAAAATCAAGGAAAGGTAAATATTAAAAATAAAAAACTCATTCAGCAAACACTTTAAATAGACAAAAGAAATTTTAGTTAAAACAGCAGATAATGTAACAGAAGGGATTGGAAAATGTAAACTATGAACTGTGCAAAAGAAAATGGTAGTTTAGATTAGTTATTAGTCATATTAAATACTAGACAGAGAGCAAAATAAATAATTTAACCATAATACATTTAAAATTAACCTATTATAATGTCAGAAAACAAATTGTCCATTCAAGGTATATGTTTTAACATCTAATGGTAAATAGTAAAGAAGAAAGATTTCCAATAGCACTCACTGCACCACAGTAGAAGAGCCAAGAACTAATGGTGATCCACAGGTACCCAGGGTATCAGCAGGTATGAGACATTGTTCCTGATAGCCAGCAGCTTGGCCAACAGTGTCCAGGCCTGCTCCTAAAACAGAACTGGTCTTCTTGATTAACTTATCCAGTCTGTTGGCAACTGTTGTTTTAAAAGAGCACACTTGGTACCTTAAATTCATGCAACATATACAGATATATTCTACTCACGCCAAATGACCTCAGCAACCCTTGGAAACACAGTTAGCCAATTTTGTATATTGTTTCAGTGTTTGCAGCCCAATACAGATTTTGTCCAGTTACATCCTTGGGTACCAATACACCTACTTCTTGGATTAAGGAATTGGTCAGTTCTAGTGGTATACCATCATCTCTTCAGTTTTGCTGACATTAATCTGCATATGCTTCTTCATTCCTCATTCCTCACTAAAAGAAGTCATCTACCAGGCCTCTGTATCTGGCCTCCTGTACAGCCTACATTGGCATACCCATACAGGAATCTCAGCAGTTAGTCTCAGAATATTACTATAGGGTAAGCAGGAAGAAATCTGGGAGTTCTTCAGAGAGTCCCTGTGTCACTTACCAAACATTTAACCTTGCACACTGTTATGTAGCTTCAAACAGTGGTCCATTTATTGTCAGAAATGCAAGACAAACAGCAACCGCCCATTTTCACTGATCTTATCTTAGCTTATATTGCAGTAGTGTTGTTAAAGGCACCACATACAGTAGGTCAAAAACATGGGCCTCATATATCTGAATGCCTGATCCAAAGAAAAAACATTTCTATAAGTAAACTTATGAGGCCATTCTAACCCTTTTAACAAAGGAGACAGACAAGGCCGTTCCTTGCACACCCTAGCAGAGGTCACTAACAGACGGACCGTCTCATATGGACCCAGACTTACAGCCAAAACAGAAGGTTATGATTTAAAACCTGATGGGGCGGTTCTATTTTAGCTGACGCAGCTTTTGTAGTCTTTACGGTAATACTTTAGTAGTGGATGAGGAAATGCACAGACCAGGGGGGTATTTTTTGTACGTCGCTTAAATCATCCGAGATCAGGTGCCTCATCTTGGATAAGTTAATGCCGGTGACACTCATCCGGGATAGGTCGGTTTTTCAAACGCAGCCGTGTAGTAGATTAGTCTAGCTGGATCTAAGCATACGAGATGAATGCCCATATGAGTGAAAAGCCCATATACAGTATATTGAGTCTAGAAAACATGACCAGCAAGTCTTTGATAGGCTGTAAGAAAATGACGAAAGAACGGGCGCATTTTTTTTTTACACACGCGGCGCAAGACCTTTTATTCGAAGGACATGAAGAATGTCAAGATTTAAGATTTGTGACGTGTCTTGCCATTGCATGGGCTATAAGGAAGGGAAGCAGTGTTGGGGTGGAGTCTTGAGGGAACCCTGTTTGTAAGGGCTTGGGGCACCTCCCTAGAGAGAGATGAGTGACAGGGATCTGGGTTAATTAATTAATGGGGCGTGATAAAAAGTGTGTGGCCGGAAGTTGGAGTGGGAGGCTGGAGAAAGTGAGGAGAACAGTATAAGGTGTAAAGAAGGGAAGTAACTGTTTTGGAGAGTAAGAGAGGTAGATAGGACGAAGGTGATTAGTCTTTGTTATTTTGGAGGTGTCCCCGTGACCCAGACAACGGGCGGCTGTAGGGCACCGTTTATATCGCGGCTGATTGAATAAAAAGCCAGTCGGCATTTTTGGAAGACTTCCCCAGACAAGCGGCTCCTGAGTGTGTTATTCAACGGGACGTCACAATATGCACAAGGGGTAACACTGCGAAAGCAGCCCAGACCAGAAAAGACGGCTGGCAAAAAGTGGCCGACGAATTAAACGCTAAGTAGTGTGCATTGTACTTACTGAATGCAGCGTTTCATTTCCTATGTCAGATTAATTATTATTTAATATGTCATAACTACAGATCAAACGTGAGTACAAGGAGAACATGGGAACAGGTTAAAGTGAAGTACAAGAATATACTTCAAACTGGTAAATAATGGTATATAACTATTTAAAGAATTGTTGACATAAAGAATCATATATAATATAAAAAACATTAATTTTAAAGCTAATAAGAAGGCAGACAAGCAAAAAACAGGTGGAGGTCCTCGCGGTCCAGACCTAATCCCTGGAGAAGAGTTGGCACTCCAGCAAAATGCCCATCGCCCTGTTTCTGATGGCATTCCAGGGGGAAGCTCCTCCTCAGAACCAGTGGCAGGAGGCACTGGTCACTTCATTTCAGGTAAAGGATGGTAATTGCATATATTTGTCCTCCATGTGTGCCATAGGTATGTTCCATATAGCCCTCTTTTTTGCTGGGTCAGTTGCAGGGACTGTCATATCCCTTGAACCTGTGTCTGACCAACGAGATATTGATGAAGGTCAAATATTTGATGAAGACACTGTGTCTGATTATTCATCAGGAGGAGAGGTACATTTTCCAAATAATGTTTGATCAAACTCCACTCTGATCAGTCCCATGTGCCCCAATCACATTTGGAAATCCTGGTAATGAGAATGTTAGGCTGATTGTGAGATTCTTCATGGAACTGTGGGTGTTTTTGCCTGTGTATTACCTACCTGCAATGGCATGAAACGCCGTTTTTATTTTCTGCACACACAGGTGTCCAGGAAACACTATGAAAACCTGAAGGAAATATTTCAGAGCCAAACAGACTTTACGAATTGCCTGGCAAACTGCACTTTTAGTTAGATTTTCCGCATCGCCTACAGTATATAAAAAAGTGCCGCTTGTAAAAAAACCTCAAAGCAATGCCTACTGTCTGTGTGGTTGTGAGAGCCCGACTTCGCCTAGTTTGACTTCGAATATAAGGTGCTAATAAATCTTTGAAGTACAATATTCCCCCTCGGCTAAAGCGGAATCTTTCGAAAAGAATTTCCTCCGGGAGCAATAAAGGATCTTGCCGATCGCACAAAACCCTCTCTATATGAAATTCTCTTCTTAGAATTTGCGCACCAATATCAATTGGTCACTCATTCATGAACGGCAAAGCCGTGACTGGATGACTTCCACGCACCGTCACTGATCACGTGTGTAAACTAATCCTTGTTTACGTAGAACAAACCTGCTCCGAGCAGGTTTGCGGATTAGGATGTGTTGCTATGACAACACTTCCAGCAAGAGCTTAGAAAAACCGACAGATCCAGGATCAGACCAAATCGTCAACAATTACATCCAGCTAAACGACTAATCCACGTACGAAAAATACCCCCTGTAGTATGCGCGTTAAGCCATTTCACGTGATACCACTCAGCCAATCAAGTCTGTGGATTGTAGGTGGTGAACATTACTTTACTTTACAGCGCAGACAAATGAGAGAGTTGAGGCAAGGAAGAGAGATGGTTGAAAGAAAAAGAAAGGTAGCGATACATGTAGAAAAAACAAAGGGAAAAATAAGTCGGAAAAAGTGAGAGATACAGACAACTGCGCTGGAAAAAGAAATGACAGGTGAGACGGAGAAAGGGACAGAAAAATAAGGAACAAATGGTGCTCTCCAAAAAATGGAAAGTGGACAGCGAAAATAGGGCATTTAATCCGGAATGGACAAACACATTTCTGTTCATACTTCCCACTGGGAGCACTAAACCAGTGTGTCTCATATGTTCAGAAACCGTGGCACTTGTTAAAAGTGCCAATGTGAAACGACATTATGAGACGAAACATAAAGGTTTCGAACAAACATACCCACTCAAATCCGAAGTGAGATCACAGAAAACAATTAGTCTCAGAGCCCAATATGACCAGTCCACCAGGATCCTGAGCCACACATTCACTGCCCAACAACGTGCTTATGAGTGTTCTCTCAGAGTTGCTTGGATTTTGGGTCAACACAAAAAGCCATTTACTGATGGATGGGTTGTCAAAGAATGCATGAGTGCAGTAGCTGAAACACTACTTGAGGGAAAACAAAAACAAGAGCTGTGTGATAAAATAAAGCAAAAACCAATGTAAGCATCATCTGCCACAAAGAAAAGTGAAATATTGACTCAGGACTTGCTAACCCAGCTTAATGAAGCAATGGATAAGGTACCATGTGTTGGTTTAGCTGTGGATGAGTCCACTGACATATGTGACAATGCTCAGCTGTTAGTGTATGTCAGGTTTTTCAACACTGACCAGAAAGCATTCTGTGAAGATCTGTTAGGTGTCACTCCCCTTCAGACCAGTACAAGAGGAGAAGACATCTACATGGCCATTAAGGAGATGTTGGCAAAGAGAGGAATAGAGACAAAAAAAGTGGTTTCAATTACCACAGATGGAGCCCCTGCTATGATAGGGAGAGAGAAAGTAGCTGTAGCAAGACTGAAAGAAGACAATCCTGAGCTCATAGCTTACCATTGCATCATTCATCAATCTGTCCTCTGAGCCTCCCTGTCAGATGAGCATGCTGAGGTGATGAATACAATGATGAAAATGATCAATTTTCTCAGAGCATCCTCTTCCTACCAGCATCGCATGCTTAGAGAATTCCTTAGGGAAGTTGATGCCAATGCTGATGACCTTTTCCTGCACAACAGTGTAAGATGGCTCAGCAAAGGCAAGGTGTTAGTGCGCTTTTGGTCCATAAGGAGAGAAGTAGCAACTTTTTTGGCAGAGCTAAGAAGTCAGAAGGCATCACAGTTTTCTGTATTTTTAGAAAATGATAAACAGATGGGCAATGTGGCCTTTTTGGTTGATATCACTTCACATCTGAATGAACTGAATTTGAGGCTACAGGGCAAAGATAATTCAGTTTGTGAACTGATGACTGCTGTCCTCTCCTTTCAGAGGAAACTTGAGGTGTTCAAGGAAGACTTGCAGGGAGACTGTGAACACTTCCCAGCAGTGCAGGAACAGGTTCAGGGACAGCGAGATGTGTCTTCTTTTGTTGACTTTAATAATAAGCTGATTGTAAACTTTAGCAACCATTTTGACACCTTCAGCTTTGGACAGCAGCTCACCATGTTCCTTCAGAGCCCATTTCTCATCACAGATGTCAGGGGGTTCTCAAAGGAAGTCACACAGCACTTTAAATGGGTAAATGCTGGGCCTTTTCAGATGCAACTGGTTGATTTCCAAGCAGATGTGGCCCTGAAAGAGCAGTGTGGAAGAACTGACCCTTCCACTTTCTGGCTTGAAATGGTCCCTGACACAGCTTTCCCAGGTCTGAGGAAAGTAGCCTTGTACATCTTGACCATGTTTGGCTCCACACACAACTGCGAGGCAGCTTTCTCCACAATGAACATAAAACTAAATATCGTTCCAGGCTCACCAATGAACACCTCCACATGTCTCTGAGAATGGCTCTGACTCCATTCAAGCCCAGGTTTAAAATCCTGGCAGGACAAGCTAGAGCTCAATTCTCTCACTGAGCAAAAAAGTGGGGTGATGAATATAAGAGGGGAAGAAAGTGAGTATTTAAAACTGTTTAATTGTTAAGATGTGTTGAGATTTATTATCTGTAAAATTGGTTGAGACTGTTGAGTCAAGATGTGAAACAGAAAAGGGGAAATTCAAGCTTTTTCTTCATTTATTTTATTTTTCTGAAGTTAAGCACTTTATTTAAACATACACAATTTTCACATTTTATTGATTTTGTCTTATTTTGAAATGCAGCCCTACTTTTATTTAGTAAATTTAAGAACATTATATACTATGACGGAACATTATAAATATCTGCAGTCATACGTACATGTTCAGTTCTGTGTTACATGACAATAAATATTGTCAAAAAGTTTTTGAATTGTACTGAACTCATTTGATTTGAAAGTCTGGTATTGATTACATACAGATGCTGATACAACCACTAGGCTACTTAAATATATATGATGCTAAATAGTTAGACAACATGATCTTCCGGACCATTGCTTCAAGAAATTTTTTCTAATTGGACCTCTTTAGATTTTAGTTGAATACCCCTGCCCTAGAGTTTAAGGATCCAAAAACCCACCAAAGACTTTTCTAGTCTGCTGCACCTGGAGCTAATCCAGGCTGACTGTGACACCATAACGGGATTTAGAACCACTTTACAACAACAGCTTACTGAGTCTGCAGGAAGGTTGGTGTTGAAGGTTGAAACTGCCGGTGGAAGAGATAATAGAAGGGAAGAAGGGGTGCCATATTTGGGTGGTAAGGGTGAACTACTCCACAGTTATGCAGGGGATCCAAGCTTGCATAGGCAGTGCATTTAAATTTGTTATTTGATTGTACCACCAGAAGAAATGAGAACATAGAAACCACACTTGAATTGGATGTCAGTCTTTTACAGGCTGGACCCACACGCACACACACTCACCCAAGGCCAGCTCAGAGTTACCAATCAATATGATGTGGTGCTATCAGGCAGCAGTACGAACTATAATTCACCGACAGACATGAAGAAGACAAATATTTTTTCCAAAAAATAATATTTTTTTATTTTACACAGAGCATGTCTTTGGCCCCCCTTGTTTTTTTAACCTCTTTATGACGTTTTACTTTGTTTTCTACTCTGTCTTTTATTTCTGACCTCGCTTTGTCCTGCTTTTTTTTCCAATTACACCTGGTCCATGGTGATTATTTTCCCTTTTTTCGTGTAATAATTTCCTTTTGTTTGTGCTAATGCAATCTTTACTCTCTTTTTTTTTATACTTTCTAATTTTCCTGCATTCATATTCTTTAACTTTCTCTGCACATGTATCGCGCCAGCGTTTTTGAACGTCTTTATGAAGTTCTACTTTGTCTTTTACTCTTTGTCTTTTATTTCTGAGCCCGATTGGATGTGCTTTTTTTTTATTCCACTTGTTCCGGGCTGATTATTACTTTCCTTATTTTCTGAATTTGCACCTAGATTATTCTTTTTCTTTTTTGCATTTTTTTTCTCTCCACCACTTTTCAGTCTTTTTTCTCCACACTGCTCTTTCTTCTTCACTTAGTCGTCAACGTTTCATCTATAACGTATTGTCCTTATACACTTTATATGCGCTGAGAGCCCTGGATCTGTGTGTGCTCAAAGCCTTGACACGACTTAGTGTTTTGCTGCCCGTTGTCTTATTTGATATTGGTTGTAAGTAGGGTGTGTCTTGCAAGAATCTCATGTTCTACGTCCTCGTGAGACGGTCCTGGGTCAATCTCTTGGCACAAAGTCTCATGTTTAATGTCCCCACGAGACGCTCCGTGGCCAATCTCTTTCGTCTCGCAGATCTTTTAAGTGTCTTCCGTGAGTTTTTTTTTTATAATAGAGAGATGTAATTACAGATGTTAAAATCACTTCATAATTAATAAACTAGGGGGCTTGCTCACCCACCCCGTGTTTGGTTTACCGGATATACAATTTAAAGAGATTGTTATTTTCATGGGAATTGTTACATATGCATTATTTTCACTTTTACTTTAAAAACTTTTGTAAAAACAATACTTGTCTTTTATTTCCGGCCCCGTGCGTGGTTACATCTCTTTCTTGCATGACATATAACGCTGCTGGCCTTGTGAGGGGGGAGGGGGGCTGAACGCATGCTAAAGATATGCCGTCGGATCATCTCCTCTGTTCTTGCTGCTTGCTAGCTGCCTGTTCTGCTTGTCGCATGTCTTTGTTTTAAGAGCTGGGAACACATGATGCATGTCTGCCAAAAGCAATCCAACAACTGCTAGGTTAGATGACTGTGGACTTGTTTTAAATGATGGCTCACTGCCTTGTCTCGCGTGACGTTGTAAAAACAATAATTGTCCTTTATTTCCGGCCCCGGGCGCGGTTAAAATTCTTTCTTGCAGGACTTATAAAGCTGCTCGCGTTGTGAAGGTTGGGGGGCCGCTGCTGTCGCGCTGTCCATTGATCATTTTAAAGCCTGTACAGCCGCTGTCCTTTTTGCCACTTCCTGTCTCTTGTGATCGCTTTTCCGTGATAATAAATATACACCTGACCGAACTGTGTTTTCTTTGAAATTAAACTTGTCGTTGCAACTGTTGCGGGACCTCAAATTCTCATAGTGTATGGTCCATTATTGTGTAAATCTATGTTTTGTGCATTGAATGATGAAAAGGCGAAAAGACTTTGTTTTCTGCTCTTTGCCTTTTATTTCTGACCTCGCTTTGTCCTGGTATTTTTTCAATTACACCTGGTCCTGATGATTAATTTCCTTTTGTTTGCGCTAATGTGATCTTTTAGTCATCGTCGTTTCAATTATAACGTATTGTCCTTTATACGCTTAATATGCACTGAGACCCCTGGTTTACTGCGTGCCTTTACACTACTGATTTTTTTGCTGGCCGTGCTCTGATATTGCTTGTAAGTAGGGCGTGTCTTGCAAGAATCTCATGTTCTACAGTATATCCCCGCAAGACGCTCCGTGGCCATTCTCTTTTGTCTCACGGGTCTTTTATTTGTCTTCTGTGCTGTTAACATGCAGATCACGTATCGTCTCCTAGCCATTCCCTACCAAAGGATTTTTTTTTATATAATAGAGTAATCTATTAGTCTATCAGTATACTTTACTGCCAAATTATTGACACATTCATTAAAACTACTACCTAGACCATTTCTTGTCAACCTGGCCATTTCTAATGGTGGAGGGCCAAAGTCTTCATTATGTTTTTGTAACAGAAACATGTTAGTTTTCCAGATATCGCCTCTAACCCGTCCTTTATATTTTCTGCCTATAAAAATACAGTGTGAGGTTATGTTTCAGAAATTAGTTTAACACTAATACATCACATTTTTGTTAGTATGCGCTCATTAAATACACATCAAATTTGCTAAGAAAAGTGGATATAAAGTTCCATCATGAATTAATCGTGATAAACGGGCAATTTTTAATTATGTAGTGAATTATTCCGTATCACGGTTTGGAGGTTATTTAGTCATCACCTCCTCTTCTGTGAATCGTCTCTGCAGTTGAACGTCTTTGAAATAAGGCTCTTGTTTCGCGAACAAATGCGGCCGCTTCAGAATCTGCAGCCGAATTCTGCCCTTCCGTGTCTGCTCCAAGTTCGTCTTCTGCTTGATGTACGAATGTCAGCGCCTGGGCTAACACTCGCTGGACTTCACCCCTCTCTCTTGACATGTGATCTGCAAAACGAAAGCTAAACAGTACACACAAGCACACATTTAGAATAATAATAATAATCATTCATTACATTTATATAGCGCTTTTCTCAGTACTCAAAGCGCTATCTAAATGTCTACGTAAGAAAGCCGCATGATAAACATAATAATAATAATAATAAATTTTATTTATATTGCACTTTATATTTTAGCAATCCCAAAGTGCTACAGAGTAAAAATAGAATAATAAAATAAATAAAAAAAGAACAGAAGAGTCTATAAAATACTTTAACAAAATGACTTTCTAAAAAGATGAGTCTAAAAACATGTCGAAATTGCCTTTCATACAAATAAGCAAATAACCAGCGCTGCGAACAAATTGTGCACAGCAAACATAAACGGCGCAAACAATCGCTCTCATATTTCATATTTTTCACACATGGACAAAAAAATATGGAAAAAAAGGTAAAATATCGAGGAGTAGGACTGGAATCGACCGCCTTTATTCGAACTAAGAAACCCAAACGTGCGGCAGCTGCCATTGATATTTCGCGAGAAACGGTACTATTTATAATGAAAAACTGTGAAAAATTACTATGAAATGAATGTTGAGCATTCTGGGGCGTGATTGTGAGACTGCACTATTCGCATGTTGGAAAATAGAAATATAAGTATATTTGTAATTCTGTAATAAACAAATGAATAACGGAAGCCATTCACAGGAAGTGATGTGATTTTTGAATAATGAACATAACTTTTAAATAAAGAGGAAGTGATTTAAAGATATCTGCAAATCATTTAAAGATATCTTTAAATATGCAAGCGCTCATTTGAAGATATCTGTAATTCATTTAAAGATATCTATAAATCATTTAAATATATCTTTAAATATGCAAGTACTCATTTGAAGATATCTGTAATTAATTTAAACATATCTTTAAATGCACAAGTATTTATTTAAAGATATCTGCAAATCATTTAAAGATATCTTGAAGTACATTAAAGATATCTTAATTCGAGATGCATTTCAAGATATCTTTATATCGTTTACAGATATGTTCCAATGATTAAGAGATATATGTGGAATTCTTCCTCCATACAGCAGATGGCAGTAATAAACCAAGAGTGGAGGCGGGAACGCGCTCTCAGCGCATGCGCACGATAATATCTATTTGCAGACGCGAGTCGGCTGTGACGTCATTAATAGGCGCCGTCGTTCTCCCGGAAGATAGAACGACTTGAAGGTAAGCGCTGTCACTTAGGTTATAGTTTATTATACTTCTTAAAGTGAATACATTTTTGACAGTGCAGTTAATGCTAGATACTGGCCAGTTTTCATCTTAATGTGTTACGTATGCTAATAAGTGATAGCGCGAGTGTACATTTTACGTTGTCGGAGAGCAGCCTTGTTGTGTGTGTATTTTTAATGATACATTTGAATAGCTCTGTGTAAGTATAACTTTTTTGTCCCTACTAATAAAAGATAATCTATATTGTTATTTCCCCATGGGTGTTTTCTGTCGGCTAAAAGGATCGTCCCAAAAGTAATTAAATTTTCTTTACAGATGTATGAAGAAATTGACATACTGCTAGCATAATCAGTTCGAAGGTATCATTTTGAAGAATGACAGAGGGGCTATTATATGCAAGGTGGTGCTACAATATAGTCATCCTGACTGAGAGTCAGTTTTCTGCAGGCCAAAACAGTAACTTGGTGTCTTCGGTGAGGATGATCAGTCACGTCAGCTGTCAGCGACAGACATGGCTCACTTCATTAAGAGACAGCGTGCATCACTGATCACTTATGTTAAAAAAAGAACTGAATCAGTCAATTAGTCAGTCTTTATTACACTATTAACGATATAGGATATTTCATTACTTTATAGAGCACACTTGATTATGGACGTCTACAGAGAATTTTCTGTGAACCATAAAATTATGGAACATTTTTAGAGACCGATGGAAGTAGCAAGAAATAGCGGTAAACGGTATATTTGGTTGATGTTAGGCAGCCGTTTTAGAAAACAAACCCAAATACCATCCAATTTCTTGATTTTAATCATAAGCATTTCAGTTAGTAATATTATCTTCCATTAAACAGGTGAAGTTTAAGATTGTGAGGTTGAACAATGAAGATGTGTCCCGAACTACCGACAAGGTGAATTTGGGGCACACCCAGTGACTTTGCTTGCAAAGAAGCCTTATCATAGGCGAGAGAAAAAAAATGCAAATAACTCTCGCTCTCAGTATGAAATAACAGGAAAATTGCACATTTTCACCGAAAGTACAGGCGCCCCCAACAATGCACTATCCAGCACACACATCTGTGCCTCAACTTCGATCCTTGAGATTGTAAACCTGTGTAAACAGTAAAAAGCTTCTGGAAGAAAAGATGAGTCCTGGATGGTTGATATGAGTATGGCCTGATCAGAGCAGGTCACTTTAATGAGGTTTTACAATACCACAAAAAGAGAAAACGTCCATATATTAGGTCATTCGGAACAAGAGCCCAGTGTTGCAATGAAAATAAAAATGACATAAAAACATAAAAAAAAAAACCCAGTTGTGAGGAAAACTATACCAACCATTTAAAAGGTAATAAAGTAGTGATTTGAATAAGTACTTTGAACAAGCCACAAATACTGCAGTTGAGACGAAAGAGAATGATCTTGCTTTGCAGATTGCCGAGGGAGGGCTGGTGTCACCTCTTCTAGCAGCTTTGCGTAGTCTGGCAAACAAGGAGGCAGCTGCAGGAATTAAGACTCGCCAAATAATGCTACGCACAAACTAACGACCACTTTCCAGGCCCTTACTTTATATGGTCCCAAAACACTCAATTACATATCACCTTTTACCACAAAGTGGCATAACCCTTTCAAAAATATTTCATCAGTGTCCATTAACTGCAGTATAAGAGCAAAAATTGAATTCCAGCAGATGAAATGCTGCACTCATCAGTTAATTACATTCATTGCAGTGCACAAATGAGCAAGACAGGCGGGTGAAGTTTACCCGATATAAAGCTTTGGAACTTCTACTTTAATTCCCGTACCCGATTTATTATTTCCATATGTGATGTTCATAATTTGAGATTATATGCGTGTACCTGGTGCGGGTGTCTTCGGTAGAGGTAGTGAGGTGGGCTTGATCCCACCTTGACATGATCACAGTTAAATCACAGTTGCTTGAGCAGCAGAGGTACTTGGCATTTATTGTGTCCGAACTTGTTAATAAACTTGAACCGTTCATTCTTATGCTTAAGAATGTTAGTTAGTGAACACATCACGCACGACCAAATAAACATGCATGTGTAATGCACACTTAAAAACACATAATGAATGGATATGATGTTTAGTAAACTAAAATTTAAAAGATTGGTTACTTACCGACTGAAAAAATGAACTGCATTTTGTTGGTGACAGAAGGGAATGGCGGAGGGGCAGTTACAGTCTTTTTGCTCACGTTTTTGGTAAACATTTTTCATTTAGTAATAGGGCAAAAAATCAAACGCAGAACACTTTTAAACAATGAGAGCACCAAACATTTTACATTTTTTTAAGATACAAATTCAGAATAGCGGGTTTTGATATGAATAGTGAACTATGGATGCAAATATAACAATAGTTCTTGGATATAGTTACTACAAATTGCAAATCATTAGTGTACAGTTAAGCGGTAAAAGCCCGCAATGCAAAGTAAAAGTTGAACCCGCAGTGTAATGAACTCTTTCAGGGCTGAATATTTTTTCGGCAGGAATGTGCCGCAGAGCAGCTGCCGGCCACCTGAGCTAAAAGCGGATCTGGCGAGAGAGCGAGGCGAATGCGCAAAGCAAAATTCTCCGTAGACAACGTTTTGCGCGTTCTCGATGAATCGGATTTATCGCACTCCGATTTTGATGCAAATGAGCTGGCAATCGAAAACAAAAGTGATGTACCAGCATCGTCTGATCGGTCCCCAGCTGATCGTAGTGTCGAATGTGTTCGTGTAGCGGCCAGCAGCTGCGTGAAGACCTTACCATACGCCATTATAATTCGACACCGCCTCGAAAGAGTTAATAGTTGGTCATGGTAATTCCTGTACAGATCCACTAACGCAAAGACAATACTGAAAAAAAGAATGTAACCTGGATTTCCCCCCTTCATCCCACGCTGACACGTATGCACATGATTAAAACAGACATAAAATACAATACCATTATGGTGGCACAGTAGTAGCTGCGTTACACATCCCGTGTGCTGGGTGGCTGTCCTTGTCCAGTTTACTGATGGCTCCTTTACTTGTGTAGGGATTATCTGCCAATGTCCCAAAGGATTTGCAGGTGTCAGCTCACTTGAAATCAACAGAGGCCTCTGGACCAGCCATCTCCAGTTTGGTTCATATGTTATGGAAATAATGTTGTTGTACCCAAAAACGAGTGTGCCCAACTTTAGGTTATTATCTGTATTAGTTTCTGTGATGTGGAGGATTTAAAAAAGAAGGCGTGTCCCTAATTTTACTATAAAAACAAGTGCTTCTAAAAAATAGCAGTGGTCTTTAAGTCATACCTCTTAAACTGTTAATGTTAGATGTGTATGACATTGTTGGAATTTCTCAGTTGAATTAGAAGTTCTTATACAGTGCATCCGGAAAGTATTCACAGCGCATCACTTTTTCCACATTTTGTTATGTTACAGCCTTATTCCAAAATGGATTTAATTAATTTTTTCCTCAGAATTCTACACACAACACCCCATAATGACAACGTGAAAAAAGTTTACTTGAGGTTTTTGCAAATTTATTAAAAATAAAAAAATGAAGAAAGCACTTGTACATAAGTATTCACAGCCTTTGCCAATAAGCTCAAAATTGAGCTCAGGTGCATCCTGTTTCCCCTGATCATCCTTGAGATGTTTCTGCAGCTTAATTGGAGTCCACCTGTGGTAAATTCAGTTGATTGGACATGATTTGGAAAGGCACACACCTGTTTATATAAGGTCCCACAGTTGACAGTTCATGTCAGAGCACAAACCAAGCATGAAGTCAAAGGAATTGTCTGTAGACCTCCGAGACAGGATTGTCTCGAGGCACATATATGGGGAAGGTTACAGAAAAATGTCTGCTGCTTTGAAGGTCCCAATGAACACAGTGGCCTCCATCATCCATAAGTGGAAGAAGTTCGAAACCACCAGGACTCTTCCTAGAGCTGGCCGGCCATCTAAACTGAATGATCGGGGGAGAAGAGCCTTAGTCAGGGAGGTGACCAAGAACCCGATGGTCACTCTGTCAGAGCTCCAGAGGTCCTCTGTGGAGAGAGGAGAACCTTCCAGAAGGACAACCATCTCTACAGCAATCCACCAATCAGGCCTGTATGGTAGAGTGGCCAGACGGAAGCCACTCCTTAGTAAAAGGCACATGGCAGCCCACCTGGAGTTTGCCAAAATGCACCTGAAGGATTCTCAGACCATGAGAAAGAAAATTCTCTGGTCTGATGAGACAAAGATTGAACTCTTTGGTGTGAATGCCAGGCGTCACGTTTGGAGGAAACCTGGCACAGGATGGGAATCGAAAACCGGTACTTGTTGAGAACCGGTTCCCACTGTTTCAATTCCTTGGAATTGTTTGCCATTTTTGCAAACGATTCCCCTATCGATTCCAGTCGCCTCGAATGACGTCACCACGTTGCGTAGCGTCATTTACCCAGCAGGAAACATGGTGCCTAAGCGGCACAAATGCTCAAAAGTTTGGTTATACATACGAAAAAGGATGACAACAGGGCAACTTGCAATACTTGCAAAGTAGATATTTCTTCAAAGGGAGGAAACACTACGAATATGCAAAAGCATTTGCTCACAAAACACGTGATAACCTTAAATGAATGTCGTGTTTTTGATCTGCTCCGGACTAGTGAATCTCAACCCAGCAGCAGCGGTAACGTTTGCACGTCCTCTCCCGTTAATACGGCAGGTAACTAATCAACTAACATTGCATATTATGTGAGCGCGATTTGCCTTATTGCAAAACCTGCTATTACTGTGCACTGCATTTAGATGACCATGACGAGAGAGACAGACAGAGTCTGGCTGTCTCAGATGCCAGCAGTTCTCGCTGCAGTCTACCGGTAGCTTCTTCTTTTACAGAGGCGGGGAAAAGTAAAATGACACGGCAGGATAGACGAATGTCACCGAGCAGTGACTAAGTTTGTGGTAAAAGGCTTGCACCCATTTGCCACAGTAGATGCCCCCGATTTTCGGTAAGTGAATGTGTTTAATTGTAGGCTAAGTCAGGGAATTTCAAAGTTGCATGTTGTCCTCTTACCAGATGTTTCATCCGTTTCCATTTATATATCTTTTAGAGAAATGACAAAGACTCTGAACCCTAAGTACAAAGCCCCAAACAGAGACAGTTTAACCAACCACTTGATCCCTGTTTGGTATGCGGTCGAAAAGGCAAATCTGATTTCTGAGCTGAAACATGTGTTGAAGGCAGCCGTCACTGCAGATGGATGGACGAGTTTTAGTCAAGATCATTACCTTACAGTAACGCTGCATTATGTCAGGAATGGCCAGGCTTAAAAAAAAGTCCTCAAAACCAAACCAGTGTACCAGGCCCGGACAGGGACAGCTGTAGCAGAGGAAACTGATGAGATCTTGGAGGAGTATGGTATCAAAGACAAGGTTGTCGCAGCCACTGTTGATAATGCGGCCAACATGGATGTAGCTGTCAAAATAGTTGATGGTTGCAGAATTGCACAGTGCACAGTTCCATTGGACTTGAGTTGATTGTATTTGTTGCTGGCTGATGTAGTTTTATTTTTGAGTGCTCAGCTCATATATACTTTTAAAAAGGAGAGTGTAAATGTTACTGGACATTCTTGTGTAATTGCCACAGAATAATTTATGTTATACTTTGTTATTGCTACAGAAGAATATTTATTTTATTATTATTTTACATTTACAATTTTTTTTCTGGGGACCCCGTGGTACCCCATCGAGAAGCCGTAGGCTGTGGATCTCTTAAGATCTCACTGTTGGGTTTGTAAGGTCATGCTACTCCTAAATTTCTATCTTGTTCAAAGATAAGATATAAAACAAAGTTCTAAGCTAATTGACCTGTGTGTTCTCCTTTTTTAAAAATAAGAATCGATAGGAGAATCAATACAGAATTGAAAATGGAATCGGAATCGTGAAAATCTTATCAATTCCCATTCCTAATCCCTACAGTGAAGAATGGTGGTGGCGGCATCATGCTGTGGGGATGTTTTTCAGCAGCAGGAACTGGGAGACTAGTCAGGATAAAGGGAAAGATGACTGCAGCAATGTACAGAGACATCCTGGATGAAAACCTGCTCCAGAGCGCTCTTGACCTCAGACTGGGGCGATGGTTCATCTTTCAGCAGGACAACGACCCTAAGCACACAGCCAAGATATCAAAGGAGTGGCTTCAGGACAACTCTGTGAATGTCCTTGAGTGGCCCAGCCAGAGCCCAGACTTGAATCCGATTGAACATCTCTGGAGAGATCTTAAAATGGCTGTGCACCGACGCTTCCCATCCAACCTGATGGAGCTTGAGAGGTGCTGCAAAGAGGAATGGGCGAAACTGGCCAAGGATAGGTGTGCCAAGCTTGTGGCATCATATTCAACAAGACTTGAGGCTGTAATTGCTGCCAAAGGTGCATCGACAAAGTATTGAGCAAAGGCTGTGAATACTTATGTACATGGGATTTCTCAGTTTTTTTATTTTTAATAAATTTGCAAAAACCTCAAGTAAACTTTTTTCACGTTGTCATTATGGGGTGTTGTGTGTAGAATTCTGAGGAAAAAAATGAATTTAATCCATTTTGGAATAAGGCTGTAACATAACAAAATGTGGAAAAAGTGATGCGCTGTGAATACTTTCCGGATGCACTGTATATACTGGTTTTGTGATTGTTGCTATTTAAATTTATTTTTCCACTCTCCTATTATTTTACTAGTCATCAATAAAAAACAATTGTCACAGGAATTTTATCAGTCACAGTAATGCTTTCTATTTTGCCTTTGTGCTGATGGTGGTTGTACTGCCTTACCATACAATAAGGGATAATTAATAAGTAACATTTAAATGTAATTGCAATATGATTAGAAAAAATACTGATTGACCATACAAAAATCTTTTTCAAGAGCCAACTCCAAGTAGAAGTACATTATATATTTTTGAGTAATTTTTTTAAATTTATTATATTTTGCACTGCAGTGTTTCATCATGTCAGGAAGTTTCTACTTTGTTATGGTTGGTCATCATGATAACCCCGTGTTTGAATTGGAATTTCTTCCAGCAGGTAAAGCAGAGTCAAAGGTGAGTGCATTGATTAGAAGTACACATTTGTAGATCTACAATGTGAATTATTCTTTTTTTTGTTGATGTTATCCCATTTTAGTAATTCATTTTGAAAGCAATACCTGTATAACAAGCATAAAAATGCAATCCCCAGCCTTTTTCCTCTTTCCTGGAATGCCTATCCTCCTATCTCCATCGCATATTAACACAATTCTGCTTTGAAACTGTTATTAACTTGTCCCTGTAGACTAATCTTTGCTGATACAAAAAAAAGTGTCTCCTTTTTCTACTTTGCATGTATCTGCGGTCCAAAACTACAATGTGTATTCCACAGATTTTCACTTAGACATAGGCCCTGGCTCTGACCACACCACTGAGGGATGTTTAATGTGTTCGTTTTTGTCACTCAATGAGCAGCCATCATGTTGAAAATTTATTTTCCTTCCTAGTCTCAGCTTTCTTGCATAGAGTGACCCATTCTTCAAGAATATAATTTTAATCCATCTGCGTTGTTTTCAGTTATGACTAGTGCTTCAATCCCAGCTAAACAGATATTACAGAGTTAGAGTACAGTTGTGCTTGAAAGTTTGTGAACCCTTTAGAATTTTCTATATTTATGCAAAAATATGACCTAAAACATCATCAGATTTTCACTCAAGTCCTAAAAGTAGATAAAGAGAAACCAGTTAAACAAATGAGACAAAAATATTATACTTGGTCATTTATTTATTAAGGAAAATGATCGAATATTACAGTTTGTTTGAAATAAATTTTTGAAATCTACTCTTTCATTTTGAATAGCCCTGTATTTCATGTTAAGTCAATAGATGATGATGATTAAAAACATTCTACAATTTCTTTTAGTTTTCTGATCTATACTGAAAAAGCATTATGATTGAATACCATCAAACCAACATTTGCTATGAACAAGCCTGGAGAAATTATGTCATAATATATGAATAAACAGAGCCTGATACTTATATTTCTCTGTGAAATCTGTCATGAAACTGTTTTATTGTGTCTGATTATTAATTCTTTTATTGCATGACTAAAAACAGGATGATCATCGGCATCTGAATCAGTTCATAGCACATGCTGCTCTAGACCTGGTGGACGAGAACATGTGGCTATCCAACAACATGTATTTAAAAACCGTGGACAAGTTTAATGAATGGTTTGTCTCTGCTTTTGTGACTGCTGGACATATCCTTTTCCATCAGATATTATTATTTATGAAGTTTTTAAAGGTGATTTGTATTTTTTCCCTAACATGGCAGAATATTTTTTTTTCTGCAATTATTTTATATTTACAGGTTTCACTAGAGAGAACTGCAGTTAGATATGTATGTATTCAGCTTTTTCGGCTGACAAGTATCGCTTCTGATTTCAGTAAGGGTGTAATTAGACCATACGAACTGTATGTAAATATATATATATATATATATTTTTTTTTTTTTTTTTAAAGATTTTTAAGCACAAAAATAGTTAATTATACCATAGAAAGCACAGTGTAATAGTAAACGCAAAAACATTGTATAACACTGAGAAAACCTTGAACAACAGAGGAAACTAACCTTGCAAGAGTTCGCGCTACACCCTTATGAACTGCTCGCTGTAAACACTTTTTTTTTATGAGTTTTAAGCACAGGGAAAAAAAAGAAAATTTGAAAAATCCTTAATTTCTACAAAAACTAACCATAAACAACCAAGAAAACTAGCCTTGCATGAGGTTAATAATTTCTTTCTTTAATTTGATTTCAATTTTCTTCAAACCTTTCTTCTCACCAACACTACCACTCTTCACTTGCTTAGAGGCCATGGTTAATTGCAAAATTAAGGCAAAAGCACATGAAATAGAGCACAAAGAGTTCACAGCGAATACACGCACGTCTGACCGAGAACAATGTACAGGGAGAGATTGAACACGTGCGGAAATCATTGGCGTGTACGAACTGGAAGGGAAACTGCCAGTGTTTTTGTTCGCCACCCGAGTGTGTGGTCGTGAACAGATGCAAAAGTTTGGCAAACTTTTTGATCGTAACCCGATTTGTACGTGTTCGGAAACGTTCGTAACCAGAGGTTTTACTGTATGTGGATAGGCAAAAGAGAAACTGTGCTTATAGCTGCGGCAGAATTCAGCAACAAATACTACATTAATAAAAACGTTCACTGTGAAGGGATAAGAAGGGAATGCCGATTTTGTTCACCCTACTCATTTTAAGAGTATAATTGAAAATAAGGTATTTAACAAGAAGAGATTTTGGAGTTCCTTAACTTTGCTCTGTATACATATTAGATTTATTATGCTTCATGATGTAAGGCAAGAAGATGGGATAAAGAATTTTTTTAATGAAGTCTACGATTTGTATATAAAGGTCTGTATTTTTTTCATTTTTTTTTTTTTTTAACGATTTTATGGTACATTTTAAAAGTTAACTATATGATTACTGGCATAGCTCTGTGAAGCAGAAATTGTTTAGAAACAAAAGAATGAACCACACAATTCTGCACCACAACACTAAATATAAAGGAGTTATTATAGTAACTGCAGACAGATGCCAAGTCAGAGTTGGGCAGCACTTTCCTATTTGTCGAAACTACTTTCATCCTATGAGGACACAGCTAAGCATTCATTCTACAGCCCACCAGTTGAGAACCTCAGAACTGTCCTAGCAGCGTGGGGCACCTGGCAGGTCCAACTTTACTGTTGTTTACGGCTGCACTAAAATGGCTTAATTTTGAACTTTTGTTTTCTTTTTCTTTCTTTCAGTTTGCAATGAACCCATTCTATGAACCAAATTCTCCAATTAGGTCAACAGCATTTGATAGAAAAGTCCAGTTTCTTGGAAAGAAACACCTCCTGAGTTAATTACGCTATACTGTCTTAAGAGGAGATTTATGGTTTGTTTTGGAGTTTGATGATATTTTCCTTTATAATATTTATGTTTTGAATTGGAATGTCTTTCAACATTTGGATTGTTCATTAGGCATTCTAATGTTGTGTAAAATGTAAAACATTATGTCATTACAGAACACGTTGGTTTACTTTTAGTTCCATTCATGTAACGCAGTGACACAGTGATTTGATATGCTATGTTTGTAGTTGAGGCCATAGAAGAACACAAGCTATTTAATACTAAGGCAGTGAGGCAGGCAGGCAGGGTGGATAGCGTATTGGCGAAGATCCTGCACTTTAAAGCACAAGGTGGCTGGATTGATTCCCAACCTACAGCTCACCACATGAACCTGAGTAGGTCACGTAACCTGCCTCGGCTCTGCTGTAAAAAAATGTGAAGCGTTCTGTGCTTAGACTTCAGGCATAAAATATTGCCGGCCAATATTATAATCTGTGACACTGTGTTGCAGGTAGACCAACTGTGCAAAAGAAAAACAAAATCATCATCACTGTGGAGCAAAATCTACTGGAGGGATTCTGCTCAAAATCAACTAGCGTCCACCATTTTACACTGCTAATAAATGTGCCCAGTTTCATTTGCACTGGGTGGTTTGCTTTTTAGTTATCATGTCCACAGACTCATCCTGAAATGTCATTTTGAAAGCAGTCCTATTATGTTCAGCACTGCCTGAAATATGTTAAATCATTTTAACATTAAAGTTGTAACTTTGATCTTGACACAATGCTTCTACTGTAACCATTTACACCGCATTATAAACCTGTATGCCTCTTTGGATAAAGGCATCAGTCACATATTTAATAATTATTTAGATTTCGGTTCATTCAGATTTATAACCCCTTCTGTTGTAAAACAATCTGCACCATTTGTTGAATTCCCGGCTAGTGTGGAAAGAAAACTACAAACTCTGTTTGGGTTATGATTTTTAGGCAATGAACCTGTGGGCCTGCATTCTGTTCAGATTTCCCCAAGTATCTGTGATTTTGGTAATGTCTTGTATGTAAGGAACAAAGAGTTCAACTTTTAGGTGAACTCACTTTTACTACAAGAATTCATTTCACTAAGTTTTATTGGAACCAAAGTCTCAGCTGCCAGGGAAAAAATGTAAGCAGTTGCAGGGAGCTCCATCTGAAGTTAGCAAGAGTATCTATCGGTGTACATCGAGAGAAATGCAAACTTGATCCTCATCGAGCAGAATCGGCATATGGAGGCACAAGGGGTCTCTGGGTGACAGCTACATGTACAGCCCGACACTGTCAGGTGTGACAAGAAGCCACGCGTTCGGACCCCAGAGGTTTCACTTTGAGTTAACAGGACCAAAGCCTGAGTATTGGTGGTACCCTTAGCTGTTCATCTCAGTCCATGGAGGAGCACAGGCTTTCATTCTGGTCAGTGGCGTAGCTGGGGGAGGGACTAGGGGGGACATCTGTCCCCGGGCACAGCATCCAGGGGGCGTTGAATTGATGTTCCCCATTGCATTGTGGCAAACAGTCAACAGCAACATCTTCAGTTGTCCCCGGGCGCTGAAAACCCTAGCTACGCCTCTGACTTTTATCTGGACTCCCATTTTCATTAAATATACTGTTATTGGGGAGTTTGCATTTTTAGAATGTCAATCAGAAGCTTCATGGCAGGGCTAATGCACTTTTTAAAGTATGACTGAGTTTTACTTTATTTTTTTCTTTACAGTTTCTTGTAAGTGGGAATAAGATTGCAGTGTCATCTCTTTGTTAATGCAGCTGACACCGAGTGTGCTTAATGATTATAACTTCAAATTAAACACTTTGCACATCTAGCTGACCTATTCCTGCTGTTTTTCTGTAGTCCGGAAAACAATACAAAGTGCTTTTTTTTTTCATTTTATTTCACTTTTTATAGTTCAGTTTGCACAATGACAAGTGAAGAAACGAACAATAAAAGCGAAAGATAAGCAGCATCTCAGTAACATTTCCACGTAAGAAATCACTACAAGACAGCTGCATGAATAACCAAAGTCTGTCTAAAAAAAACTAAACTTCAAGATCTGGAAAACCTTTTCTTTTTTTTTTAATTTATTTTGAAGGTATATAAACAATGTTTGGAGTTTCTGCAATAATACAATAGCCCTCCATGGACTGAGTTGCCTTCATAGTATTAAAGCAGGTCTTGTCAGATAGCAATAATACGACAGTGAGCTCAGTCTGTGTTAGTCCCAACTGGCTTTGTTCTTTTGTTAGCATTCCATATTTAAACTTGACGGGGATGAGGCCTGCCTCAGAGGAAGAGAGACACCATAGGGCCACATGCTGAAAATGTGTGGCTTAGCGAAAGAGAAATGGGGACATAGACAGGGGCTATTACAAAGTTCTGACTCAGTGGATCATGGAAAAGCTTGTGACACGGACTAGTGGTTCATGTTGTTTGCCAGCCAATAACGGCAGAAACACCTTAAACCATTGCTTAGCTCTTTAACAGTCAAGATTGAATGTTTTATGTGTTTTTATAATTTCTTTTTCTGTTTGTATCTTATAAATCTACTTAGATGTTCTAATATCTGTATATTTTTTTGTGTTACTTAATAAATTATTGTTCCTTGAAATCATTTTGGCAGAGACACTTTGTAATGTGAATCCAAAGACTGGAGACTCCCTGATTTTAGAAAGAGACAAACGTTAAGTACATTTCTAAAACTTATAATTAACCTAAAAGCGTTTCCCATGACCACCCTTTAGAACTACAGGAAAAATCAGGTGGTAATAACGTGAAGGTGTAACAACGTGATGGCCACTGTGATCTTCAGAATAAATGGTGGAATAGGATCTGATACAGGCCCTGGCCAGCAGTGCTCATTGATTCCTGAGTTAATAATACATTTTACTAGGGGTCTCTGCCCCCTGCTCGCTTCGCTTGCCAACCCCCGTGTGGGCGCTACGCACTAGCCCAGGGGTCGGCAACCCGCGGCTCTTCAGCCTCCTTGTAATGGCTCCTTTTGGCCTTGACAAAAAAAAAAAAAAAACATGAAACTGAATAACGGCAATTTCTTAATTTAATTTGTATATAATATATGTAATATATATAATGTTTATTTACTACTACTACTGTTATACACTTTAACATCTAATTTTTATTTATAATTTGTCAACTAAAATATGCGTCACATCTACGTCTATAGCCCTCGCCTTTACCTGCAGGTGGCTTCTGGAGTGTGCGACCCCTGCACTAACCATGAATAAATCCCAAAAATGAAAAATCCCAGAAGAGAACAGAGAGTTTAATTCTGCGTGGACAGAAGCATTTGCCTTCACCGCCAACGACGCTGGCTTACCGGTGTGCTTAATATGTGGCGATAATTGATCGAACAACAAAAAATGTAACGTTGAAAGACATTTTCGAAACAAGCACTCAGCATTCACTGAAAAATACCCAAGTGAAGATGAGCGAAAGAGAGCAATTTCGGAACTGCAACGGAAAGCTGAACAGAGCAAACATACTTTCAAAAAGTGGATCACTTCTCCACAATCAACTACAGCTGCTAGTTTTGTGGCAGCTCAAGAGATCGTAAGGAGGGGTAAGCCGTTCACAGACGGAGAATACATGAAAGAATCGTTCATAAAAATATCAGAGCATCTATTCTCTGACTTTAAATGTTTTGGTGTTTGAGCGCATGATGACAGTGTTTGCCAGAGATGTACAGAAAGGTACACTCTCTCACTTCCCCTCCCTGAGAGAGTTCAAAGCAGTGAACATTCACATAAATTGTGATTATTTCCACCGTACAATTATTGCAATGCAAGCTGCATTTAGAGAAAGATTCAGTGAGTTCAGAAAGAAAAAAAACACTCTCTCCTTCCCTGGACATCGACCCATCCCTGCTGAACACATCCGCATTCACAGGAGTGAGTAAGCCCGATCTAGAAATTGAACTGGCCGCATAGCGGATAAAGATTTATGGGTGTCCAAGTTCAAATGCCTGACAGCGGAACTTGAAGAAGAAGCCCGTCAGAAGGCTACTCTCGCTAAAGAGCACAAATGGACTGATATTGAAAACCTCCCCAAACCCGACAAACTTGTTTTCAATACATGGAGTGCCATTCCCGAAACATATATGAACATGAAAAAATATGCATTTGGAGTCCTGTCCATCTTTGGCTCAACATACTTATGTGAGCAAGTTTTCTCAAGAATGAACTTCATAAAGTCCAACTATCTCTCCCACCTCACACATGAGCCTGCAGTCCTGTGTGAAGGTCAAAGTCACATCGTATAGCCCCGACATAGAACAACAACAACATTTATTTATATAGCACATTTTCATACAAAAAGTAGCTCAAAGTGCTAGAGATGATCTGCAGCGAACTTCAGAAACAGAAGTCACATTAAACAGGTGAGAACAATAGCATTTAATAGGCTAATATTTAAAAAAAAAAAAAAAAACACATTTATTTCGGACCCGGAGCTGATGTAGGTTTTTTTGTATGTTCAGGTGCTTCAGTTGATTCAGCACACTGAAATGGAATTTTATGTTTACTTTTTTAAAGCTGCTAAGCTACAGCTAAATGTTTTATTTATATTAAAGTGGGCTAGTTTTTATTTTAATTTTACACAGGTATAGGAAGGACTCAAATAGGCCTGCAGAGTTCAGTTAAATTTATTTCAAAGTAGGCCTACACATGCACACTGCACTTCTGTTTGTTGTATTCCGTGGTTGTAACATGTAAAATCTAAAAAAAGATTAAAACTTTTAAAAGTTTATAAGCTGTGTTATGTTTTGCGGCTCCAGACTATTTTTCTTTGGAGGAAGACGGAGCAAAATGGCTCTTTTGATAGTGAAGGTTGCAGACCCCTGCACTAGCCACTTCACGGCTCTGTCGCTCGCGTTTGGGGAAGCGGATGTACAATTTAAACAGATTGTTATTTTCATGAGAATTGTTACATATGTATAATAGACCTAACTATTTTACATTACAGTGAGTAATTAACCATAGTAAAACGTAATAAATTGAAAGAAAATTGTTTCATGTTGCGTTAGAGGTATTCGTTGCATTGTACGTTTTCGTTCTGTTTGGCTTTGAAATTAACACGCAAATACTTTTTAAACTTTTACTGTAAAACTTCAGTAAAAACAATATTTGGAATCACCTTGAATTTTGATTCTGTGTTTGGAGTTGCATTGTGACAACGCAACATATAACTGCCTGTGAGTGAATATCGTTTCTTTCCCTCTAATAAATAAACCGACTTTTTCAAATGTTTGTCCCTGTGATTTGTTAATCGTCATAGCAAAAGCTATTCTAACGGGAAACTGTAAACATTTTAATATGAATGGCATATCAAGATCTCCTTTGGTGTCTAAGGTTATCCACAGAAGATGTACTGCATTACCTTTCTTAAAATTTTACATCAGAGTTGTTTGACCAATTTTGAATACAACTAATCCTGTCCTATTGCATAGCCCATCGCTCATACATAAATTACACAATAACGTAATTCATCCTTCTTTCAACAGTAATTCAGCCGGTGGAGGACCGGACAGTGTTAACGGTTGTAGATATTCTACTGGGTATTGTAATTTGATGTTTTCATCTTTCGCAGAGTCACCACCAAGTGTTTCAGCATAGTCTATTGATATGCATTTAACCAATTTGCCATGTAACCGATCAACGATTTTGTCATAAATTCGTTTGACTTCATCATTTCTCTGTGCTAGGATTGCCTGTGTACTCATTTCTTCAGTTGACAACCCTTTGAGATGAAATTCTTCATTAAAATTTGGACATAAGTCTCCTTTTATTGGGAACTTAAAGTGAGGAAAACAAAAATTTATAAGAGTTGAGAGTGCAGGAACTGACAAAAGCATTCACATGAGTGAGAGGACCGTTAACTGGAAATGGTTGAGAGGAGGGTGGGACTTGGTAAAATTTCTTGGCAATAGTCTTGTCATCTAAGATTTTTAATTATAAAAGAGATATTTATTTAGCACCTTTCTTGTGCTCGAGTTGCGCACTGTGGGAGCAGCCCCTCGTGATCAGTCCTAGAGATGGTGAGCAGGTGAAAAGAGAAATTTGCGATGACCAAATGTGTACGCATTGCCCACCAACATTTGGGAAGGGCCCAAATTTGATAGTAAGTTCATTTTCTCCCATGTATTAGAATAAAAAGTTGTATTTCTATTTTAAACAACTACGTGGGCAATTGTTTTGTCTTAAGATGTTAACCCAAACATCATTCACTGTTATGCATCTGCGGGAAATGCTGTGCCTTACTGACCAGGCACATTTGTACATTAATGAAATTTTGAATTTCAGAATGATTGTACGCGATAACTTGACTGCCGCTAGAAGTGACATAGTATCCTCTGCTCCTGTCTGCACGCCATACATTTATAATACATAGATGATAATCCCTAATCTACTGGAGGGCACAAACATAAGCTTGGGGGGTTGAAAACATGAAATAGTTGACCCGAGAAGACAACCTGGCAGCTTTTTGTTTTTCTAAGCCAACTTTCTGCATACTCGTACTTCTACATTTAGAAAACCGTGGCAGTTTGTGCAGCTTATTAGAAAAGCACAGTCGATGGTGGGGACTGAGCTGGCAGATAGTGGCATTCATTCCAGGGATTCCTGGGAACTCTGACTAGCCTGTTTGGGGTATGGGACGTAGCATCAGTGCTGTGGGCTGAAATCAGGTTAGGTGTCTGCAGCAGGAGGATGAAACTTCTGAAAAGCAGCTGGGATTGGTAGAGGAAACAGAGAGTCTTATTGAGTCATACTGTCACAGGTTCAAGAGCAGGACAATCATTCATTTACTTCAAGGATGTGAGTGGGTAAGATGTTGGTTGTGTGGTAGAAGTAGCCTGAAACTTCAAAAATGAATGGCAGTGGTATTAAAAATGAAGCCATGCACACCTCCACCGGCCATATCACTGCTTCAGCATTAGGCCACACCAATTAGCTGCATTATAAGAAACAAGCCATTCAGTCAGAAGAACACTTCGTCTTGTCATTTCAAACTGTTAAAACACTGGAAAACTCTCAAGGAGACACTTTTGATCACACTCCCTGCCCCTTCTCTGTGTGAAGAAGTCTTTTCTAGCATTACTGCATATGCATTATATAATGTAGACCCAAGGGGGCAAACCTCTCACCTTGGTAACCAACCCCAAGCCCAGATAAATAAGAGAATGTTAGTGTGAAGAAGGGCATACGACTGTGAAACCTTAGCTAAAACCATTAAATCTGCCCAGTTAGCTTTGGAAAATGTAAGGACGTACCCAGTAGGGACACACAAGGGGGGCTTGCCTGACCCCTGCGGGGAAGTGAGTGAGTGAGGGCTTCCAGGCCAATGGCTGGGCTGACTTAAGAAGTTAATCAAGGAGAAAAAGAAGATGATGATGGGGATGGAGATGGGTGAGAGTGGCGGCAATGACGGGGAAAGGAGGAGAGTTGGCAGATTTCAATGACAGGAGGACGGTGGGAGTGTTGTGTGTGCAGGAAGCTGAGAGGAGGGGGATAAGGCAAGAGAATTTGAAGAAGGTGTAAGGTGTAGTGTGGAGCAAATGATCCTGGAGAGATCCTGTAGGTGCAGTATTATCCTAAGAACGTGAGGATAGTCATATCAGTGTAAGCAGGAGGAGTGATAGGCTGATATGTGCCAAGCTGGGCTGTGGTGGGACTGGGGGACTCCTCAAGTGGGCTTTGAGAAAGAGGAGAAGGTTGCTTCCTGGGCTCCAAAGGATAAAGAGGTTGTTGGTGGTGATCTAAAAGGGCACATGGGAAAGAGTAGAGAGAGATAATAGAGTGGGTAACGTTTGGGAATTGGGGAGGGCAGTAGATGTTTCATTGCCATTTGCTTTGGTAAACGTTGAATATATTACAGGAAGAAAGTAAATCTAATTGTGACTTACAGTAATGGAGGAAGAGGAAGTCAAAAAGACTATTTCTTTCAAATTAGATCTTTGAAACGTTTGAAAGAATCGAAAATGTGACAGCACTGAAGTGGTGAGACTTGGGAGATCAGAGTCAGTAAACCAGAGCAAGCAGCACCAACAATAAAATGGTGGAGAAAGCTATAAATGAAGTGCAGTCATCTGAGAGTGCAGAGGAATGGTGGGAGAAGAATAGCAAACGCGTAGTGAGAGTAGACGAAGAGGTCTGGGGTAGGACGACAGGAAAGAGCCCACCTTGGTGGATGAGAGAGGTGCAGGAGGTGATAAAGGCTAAGAAAGAGGAAAAGAAGACAATGTGGTACCAATCAGGGAGCGAGGAGGAGAGAAACGTGCAGGCAGACAAACGAGGAGGCAAAGAGGGCAACAGCCAGGGCTCCGGCTTTGGAGGAGGTACAGTACGTGACAAATTGGAGAGGGAGAGACATGGAGAGTTAGAATATTGAAGGCCAAGAACAAGATTTTAGTCAGATTAAGCAGACGAAAGACGAGCAAGTGTGATCTTGTGTGAGAATGATGGGAACAAGAAGAGAGGGAAGAGGTACTTTGAAAAGAAGTTGAATGAAGAAAATCCAAGGATCGTATTTGGGGATGGAGTCCTAAATGAAGGACAAATACCAAGAATAAGGAAGGAGGAAGTAAAGGAGGCACTGAAAAGAATTAAAAATGGAAAGACAACAGGACTGGATGAAATACCAGCAAAAGTGTGAAAGAGTTTAGGAGAAGAGGGGAGCAGATGTGTTATGGGATCAGAGAGAATACCAGAGGAGTGAGAGAACAGTGCAATTGTAGCCATTTCTAAGGAGAAGGATGATATTCAGGATTGTAGAAACTATAGAAAAATAAAGCTGATGTCACACACAATTTGAGAAAGGGCTATAGAGGGAAGGCTTGGGGGTGAGACCACCATAGAAGAGGAGCTGTTTGGTTTTATATCAGGGAGAAAAAAAGAACGGATGCCGTCTTTGCATGGGGACAGCTGATAAAGAACCATCACGAAAAACAGAAAGGATTGCACACATTTGGAATTTGCTGATTTGAAGAAGACTTGTGATAAAGGGGCACATAAGACAGAATCAGAGAAGTGTGTGAGGATTGTCCAGGATATGAATGAAGGAGTGAGGACTCGGGTTAATAGCAGTGTTGGGGTAACACACATAATCCCAGTTAGAGGAGGTCTGCACCAGGGGTCTTCTTTATGTCCTCATCTTTGATCTGGTCCTGGATATGTTGAGTTGTGGGGAAAAAAGACCAATCCCTTTTGAAGAAGGCTTTTGACTGATGATATTGTGTTGTGTAGCACCAGAAATGTGCAAGTGGAGAGGAACTGGAAGAAAAGAGAGGAGCTTTAAAAGATAGAAGACTGAAAATAAATAGAAAGAAGATGGAATACGTGAGGTTTAATGATGATCAGGATTGAGAAGTTGGCCTGCAGGGAGAACAACTGAAAAGATCAGATCAGTTTATTAAATATCTACAATAGGATCAGTGGAATCAAGGAATGGCTGTACAATGGCTGACCCTGCGCTCTGATACCAAGGGGTATGCGAAAACTACCAAATTCCTAATACAAGAAATTGTATAAGGCGAAATAAAGAACAAAGACTCACTGAGTAATTTCTCTGTATGACCTTGATACGTTTAAATAATTAAAGTGCCGGCTCCCAGCGGGCGCAGGTGTGCATGACTGCATTTTGCTGCACCATTACATGAGGTGCCGACTGATCGCGCCACATACACATATAGAGGTGGGCACATCAGTCAGGCACCTCAAGGGTGTTGCGGAGGAAGGGGCTCATCACACCTGCGCCCAGTTAGGTAGCCGATATAAGAGGAGCCTGCACAGCAGAGGGGCTCAGACAATGAAGGAAAGAAAGAAAAGACGACAGAAGGAACGGAGATTAAAAGAGAAAGAGACCCTGGCTGAGGTGAGTCACAGCAGGTGGTCAGGGGTCAGACTCGGGGCTGCAGGAGCCCGAGGATGAGGAAGAGGCACCCCTCGCCAGGGAGTGGGAGCAGCCTGACATGCGGTGTCTCCTGCAGACGCCAAGGGACAGGCGGTGGGAGATGCGAGTGGCTCAGCGTGGCACCCCACGATTGCCAGGGCCCGGCTGTGGAGACCCGAGCCTAAATGTAATGTTGGACTGCACCTGTCAGTTAGCAGGTCTCCTCATATGGGATAAGGGAGCAGTGGGGCTCCTGACAACTGTCTTGTCTGATTTGTTTTAACCTCGTCTTTATGGAATGTTTATTTAATTGCTTTTTAACCCCCACAAGGACACAGACAGTTTTTATGGTCCATCTATTTATTGAGTTATCGGTGGAGTTGGAGAACAGCACTATTTATTTGCACACCGTTTGTTTTTATTAAAAGCACTGAGCACTTGTTTGCACCTACCCCTTGCTGTATGTGCATCCGCATTTGCTCGGCTCATCTCAGTTACGGTATCGACGATCGGGGAGGCATAGGTGAAAAGGAGCATGGAGCCCACCCGGAGCTTACACTCCACTTTGAGTTCTATTACAAATACCTTCAATGAGGCTCCCTTAGTTCCAAGGTTTCTTTTCAGATGTTGCTCATCCAGAGGACGAATATCCTAGAAACACCAGTCGTGTACAATATAGCATGGACTTCCACATGTCCAGTTCCTTTCTCAAGTGTCTCTACACCTGTAGTCTCACCGTCCACAGTTTTAGGTTCACCTCTCCAATGCCAGAGAAGACGCACTTTTATAGCCGGAATGCTTCAAATCCTGGACTCAACATGGCGCCAGAAACATTGCTTAGGGATTCTTGACTACATCACACAGTTGTGCAGATTTTTCCACTGTAATGCTATGAACATCCCCCAAACCGTATACCTCTCAAGATACTCCAAAGGAACCCTACTGGCTTCAAATTTAGAGAGAATGTGGTCATCAAAACAAGCTCAACACTTGTAGGATCAGAGCGAGAGGACATGTGCTCTGTGACACGGCCCATTCTCCAGCTAAAATATCCACTTGATAAAAAACTCAAGTGTGTCCTTAAAGTGATGCACATGGGTGGCAACAAGGCCCAGGTGCTTGTGACTTTCTAATGACACTCCATTGTCATCAAAGAGCCTAATATTGCCATAACCAGCCAGCCAGTTCTATCAAGACAAAGCAGGTTGGATTCATGGATTTATGCAAACCTGTAGCCCTACAATCTGCATGTTACGTCACACCAGGTGACATTTTTGCAATCTTTAATCATCCAAGTCTTGGTGATCTGTAGACTCATCCTCTGGTTCTTGGCTAGAAGAAGTGGAACGCAACGCGTTCTTCTGCTGCTGCAGCCCTGTTTGCTTCAAGATGGGGCACATTGTCCATTCAGGGATGCCGTTCTGCACACCACTGCTATAAAGAGTTGCTACTTGAATATTTGTAGACCTTGATAGTTGAAATGAGCCTGGCTCAGTTACAAGGGGCTCTCCCCCCAAATGTTTTTCGTTCATCAGAGTGTGAGGAAATGCCTCCATATCGGTAGCTTTGCTGAAGTTAGTGAATTAGGCGTCATAAAAGGGCACTTCAGAATGGAAGGATTACCCCTCTGGCTTGTGGAGTGGTCCTGTGCCAGCACAGACTTACAGACAGCCCACAAGTGATCTGTTTGTTTCTCCTGTGTCCGCCTCTCTCTGTGCTGCAGTGGTCCATGACATGGCTTCCCATGTTGTTGATTTGGCATCAACAGGCACTCGGCCAGGACACACGCTTGCAGCTCTTTGTCAGTGCTGTTTAATTTGAAGTGCCACGCAAGCACACGATGCCAATCACCAGCCAATGAGGGGATGAAAGCCAGCGAAGGGCACTTGCACCGTTGTCTTCTTGGGTTAAACTTCACTGTACGTTTGCTTACAGCAGATCTCGAATAAAAAGAAAAGGGACGACAAACTGTACTTTGACGGGCTGCATGACGTCTGTTTAAAGCCTGCAGCAAAGAGAGTCATCTGACTGAATTACTGCACTGGACTATATAAAGCACAATTGTGCAATAATAGATGAATGTGGATGGGAAATTTTATTGTGATTTATTTTTTCCAATAATGCATTTTTAAAAAGTCACTTATCACCATTTACTATTAACTTCTTCATGCGCGCACTGAACGTTTTTTTAGATTTATTTTGTGGTCCGTCTCCAATTACTGTTCCACTCGTTCTTGGTCCTGTTGCTGGACAGCGGTGTCCAAGCCGACCAGGGCAGAGGGAACTGAAGCTTCCCCAGACCCCCCCCATTTTATTTATTTTATTTTATTATAGGCCCGGTCTTTGATATTAGGTGGAAGTACAAGTGAATGTAGGATCTCTCTTCACGTTCTTATAAACCTAAAACAATTCAGGGTGTTTTCTTTCTGCATGAGTTAATAATGAAAAAATATATTTATATAGTGCCTTTCCCATACTCCAGGTGCTTAATTTGCATTGCAATCACTAAAGTATGAGCCAGCAATATGAAAGCCCCTCTGTAAAGTGAATTTTCAAAACACAAACACCTACTTACAATTTCAAAGTAAAACATTAAATGGTCTGTGCACCCCCCCCATTCAAATAATGCAGAACTACATAAAAATGATTACCATCAGTCATCAAAACACACCCTAATAAGGCATACAGCGCTTTACCTACTTTATCAGATCTCGTTTCACATTCAAAGGGACTGCCTTTTCGTTGTTCTTGGGTGTTTCCCAATCTATTTTGGACCAATGATCTCCCAGAAACTGTGAGAGGACGTGGGAGCAACACATCTGACGAGGTAAGTGAACCACAGCAAGTCGACGCACATGTTCAGCTCGCTGCTGCCTCCTGACCAACCCCACCTGTGGGCAGCAAACAGCCCACCTTCAGCTGCAGAAAGGAGCAAAACTGAAGCTTTAAAATAACAAATGTGTCTAGAAATATATGTTGGAGTAAAAATAACCATTTGAGACTAAAAATATAATGAAGGAGAAGTGAATGTAGACAAAATGTTACAGACAAATGAAATATTCTCAAAACATTCCCAAGTCCAGTAATGGAGTATTCCTAATCTGTTACTATACAACACTGAACGCCCTCTGACAATCGGCCGAATCGGAGCACCGGCCGATTAAAAGGCTTTCTGTAGTCAAGTGGCAAACTAGAAGCGGGCACTGAACCAGCAGCCCAAACTACCATAGAGAATTCCTTCAGGGACTACAAACCAAACAAAAGCCACTGAGGAGGCCCGTTAGCATTGTGGCACCTTGGTACCTGACTCTGCTTCACTACAGGTCGCTCTCTCCAGAATTTGTTTCGTTTCTATTGTTTCTTCATAATATTCTGTTATCCAGTTTTTAACTGTGCTCCTGCATCCTTACTATAGGACCTGACAGTTGATTCCTCCCACATCTGAACGACTTGTGTCATGTTTCCTCTTGATGTTTGCTATGATGGAATAGGTGGTGGCCAGTTCAACCCTTGCCACAGGCCTCTCTGTGCGACCCTGAACAAATTATTTAACCTGCCAGGACAGCATCTGCAGAAATACAGCAACAACTGAACTTGGCACTTACTGTACGACTTGCAAATTACACAGACACACAAGTAAATCTAACACGTGTTATATGTGCCCTTCATGATATGATCAAGTGATATTAACAGTTTAATCATGAAAAAAAATATCAAGTTGATAACTTAGATGGAGAGAGAAAAAAAAAATCCGTAACCCCTCCGCAGCTGTCCTTAGGAGCACAGCACCCCAGACGCAGCTCAGCACATTCTGTTTCAAAATCATTAAACATTCAACAGTTGATTTACGATTACCTCAAATAGAAGAAAAAAAAAAAAAAAAGAAAATAACTTCACACATTACAAATTGTCAGTCAGCCATACAAGAGGCACAACAATGACACTTACCTGCTTTAGGAAAGAAAGAGTTAGAAGAATAGCGTTCAATCAGGCACCATGTTTAATAATTGGTTTAGATGTCTGTTAGAGTTTTATACAATCAATTAGAGAAGATCACCATTTCGTTCATTTACAAGACTTGCATGAACAATTCACAGACCAAAAGAATGTAACTGTCAGTGTAAGGTTATCAATTTGCTCTTAATCTAACATATCTATTACAGAAACTGCAAATAGTGGTTATTTTCTTGTGGTACATAAAAGTGCATCTCTTTGAAAATCACCATTGCATAACAGGACTAAACTGGAAAGTGCGGCCTCTTTTAAAACGTATTACATTTGTTCTATTTGGCACTTGTGCTAATTTTTCTTTCAGGTTTAGGTTTGTTTGGTAACTACAAGGTTTGCCCTCACACTGCTTTCATTAAAATTAGAATTCCTTTTGCCAGCACTCTCAAGATTCACAGCAGTAGTTTGATTAATAGAGTTGTCAGTAATTGGTGTTACGACTGCTAACTAGCAACGCAGGGCTTTCAGACAGACATTCTCCAGGCATATGCAATGGTACATCCATAAACCCGGAACAAGTGGGAGAATTTTAGTTCTTCAGTGTGTATGTCAAGCTCTGTTTTTAATTCAAATTTCCAAGCCAAGCCATGACTGACTTCATCAGTACAATCAACAGCAAGAAGAACTTGGCTTGGGTTTCTTGTGCAGGTTTACGGTATCTGTAGGAATCAGATGGTCTGTCCTGTCCTCTGTGGCCAAGACTCTTCGGACTGCCTCCTCAAAAGCTACTGCCACATTAATGGCATCCTTTGCACTTGTTTCAAAATAGGGATGGTTCCCATTTTCTTTACACCATGCCTGGGCCTCCTCTTTTGATACCTGCCTCTCAGCAACATCTACTTTGTTACCTAGGACCACAAAAGGAAAGTTTTCTGGTTCCTTAACATCTGCATAATAGATGAACTCTTTTTTCCAGTTGTTGAGATTTTGAAAACTCTGGTTATCATCCACGCTGAAAGTGAGAAGGCAGCAGTCAGAGCCACGATAAAAAGGAGTCCTGAGGCTTCGGAACCTCTCCTGACCAGCAGTGTCCCAAATCTGCATGGTGACAATGTGTCCATCTACTTCCAGCTCTTTGTTCAAGAACTCCACTCCAATGGTGTGAAACAGGTGGGTGTCAAATTTGTTAGTAACATATCTGTTCATGAGTGAGCTCTTGCCTACTCCTCCATCGCCCAACAGGATGACTTTCAATAAAGATGATTTTGTTGCCATACCTGCTGTGAAGATATGTTCCCAGAAAACAAAGAAATCCTGTATGAGAATGAAAAAAAAAGGTAAAAGCATTAACAGCAAAAACATTTTACAAATGAAAAATCTAGCACCTTTACATTGAACTCACTGAAAAGTCTGAAACCAAATAATAAAAATTTAAATCATGTACATGTTTACTCCAAATTTACATTTTCACTCTATGTACACCTTGTTTATTAAGAGAATACCTTAAACATTAATGTTAATATAAGGAAATATTCTGCTTCTGTATGCATAGTCCTTAGCTTTAAAATGAGATTTGACAACATCTACATATGAAACAAAACATTCTCAAACAAGCTTAATCCAATTTATTGTTGCTAGGGAAACAGTCCATCCCAGCGGTAGGAACAAAGCAACTACAGTACAAGAGGGAAACCAGGCCTAGAAGGAGCGCCAATCCATCCTGGGACAGTGCTGTGAAAAAGTATTTGCCCCCTTCCTGATTTCTTTTTTTTTTTTTTTTGGCAAGATTGTCACACTTAAATGTTTCAGATCATCAAACAAATTTAAACATTAGACAAAGATAACCCAAGTAAACACAAAATGCAGTTTTTAAGTGATGATTTTATTAAGGAAAAAAACCTATCCAAACCTACATGGCCCTGTGTGAAAAAGTAATTGCCCCCCTAAACATAATAACTGGTTGTGCCACCCTTACCAGTAATAACTGTAATCAAGCGTTTGCGATAACTGACAAGGAATCTTTCACATCGCTGTGGAGTAATTTTGGCCCACTCTTCTTTCAATTCAGCCACACAGGGTTTCTGAGCATGAATCGCTTTTTTTAAAGTCATGCCACAGCATCTCAATTGGATTCAAGTCTGGACTTTGACTATGCCACTCCAAAACCTTCATTTTATTTTTTTTAAGCCATTCAGAGGTGGACTTGCTGGTGTGTTTTGGATCATTGTCCTGCTGCAGAATCCAAGTGTGCTTCAGCTTGAGGTCACAAACTGATGGCTAGACATTCTCCTTCAGGATTTTTTGGCAGAGAGCAGAATTCATGATTCCATCAATCACAGCAAGTCATCCAGGTCCTGAAGCAGCAAAGCAGCCCCAGATCATCACACTATCACCACCATGTTTGACTGTTGGTATGATGTTCTTTTTCTGAAATGCTGTATTACTTTAACACCAGATGTAACAGGACGCACACCTTCCAAAAAGTTCAACTTTTGTTTCATCAGTCCACAGAATGTTTTCCCAAAAGTCATGAGGATCATCAAGATGTTTTTTGGCAAAAATGAGACAAATTATGTTCTTCTTGGTCAGCATTGGTTTTTGCCTTGGAACTCTCCCATGCATGCCATTTTTGCTCAGTCTCTTTCTTATGGCTGAGTCATGAACAGTGACCTTAACTGAGGCAAGTGAGGCCTGCAGTTTTTTAGATGTTGCTCTGGTTTCTTTTGTGACTTCTTGGATGAGTTGTTGCTGCACTCTTGGGGTAATTTTTGTAGGCCTTATGTAGGCCACTCCTGGGAAGGTTCACCACTGTTCCGTCTTTTCTCCATTTGTGAATAATGGCTCTCACCATGGTTCACTGGAGTCCCACAGCTTTAGAAATGGCTTTGTACACCTTTTCCAGACTGATAGATGTCAATTACTTGGTTTCTCATCTTTTCCTGAATTTCTTTAGATCGTGGCATGATGTCTTCCTTTTTGGGATCTTTTGGCCTACTTCACTTTATCTGACAGGTTCTATTTAAATGGTCTCTTGATTCAACAGGTCTGGCAGTAATCAGGCCTGGGTGTGGCTAGTGAAATTGAACCAAAAAAATGTGATTAACCACAGTTACTTCATGATTTAACAAGGGGGGCAGTTACTTTTTCACATAGGAAAAAGCTATCCAAACCTACATGGCCCTTAATAAATAAAATTATCACTTAAAAACTGCATTTTGTGTTTATTTGGGTTATCTTTGTCTAATATTTAAATTTGTTTGATGATCTGAAACATTTAAGTATGACAAACATGCAAAAAAAATAAGAAATCAGGAAGGGGCAAATACTTTATCACAGCATGGTACACACATGTGCTGTATATGTACAGGTATTTATGAATCAGTCCTAGTTGTTCATGAATTGTGTTCTCTGGTTTTAAAGTCAGTATCTGTAACAGTATTTAGAAGACAATTTATGGCATTACAAGAAGAAAGCGTCATACTTGTATTCTGTTTTAAATGAGCTAGCTCCATAATAATGATCCATGGCCTGAAAAACTGGGCTTTGGTAAGGAGACTGTAACCTCTGCAGAATAAAGTCCACAAAATTTTTAAAAAAGAACAAAAATAATCAGGAAGGCAATATTGTCTAAAATGAAATGTTCTTGCTTCAAATATGCAAACATGTATTAGGGGGTACCAAAATTCCCAGAACTTTTTAAACAAACAAAAAAAGCCTTTATTATAAAACGTACAGCAATTCACTTTTGGTCACCTTCAAAATATTCTCCTCGAGACATAATACACAAGTCCCACTGTTTCTCCCATTCCTGTTAAAATTTCCTGTACTCATCTTTTGGTGCCATGTTTAGAACCATCTGCATTTTCTTCTTTCACGGTAGCCAATCTTCTTCCCTTGAGTCTTAATTTTAATTTCAGGAATAAAATTAACTCACAAGGAGTGAGATCTGGTGAAGCAACAACCTCACTGTTTTTGGTCAAAAACTCTGATAATGACTGATAATGAGGTGGGTTGTCATGGTGCAAAATGATGATAGGTCAGAGTCTGCTGCTTTTGATGAACCATATCCTTCTAAAATGTAGAAAATTAGTTTTTTCACTGACTTTTTACACAAGTGAGGTGGTCAACTGACAACAACAGCATACGTTTGGCATAGTGGTATAATCGACTGCTGTTTGAGCATTTGGATCAATATTAATGGAATTGCTAATGGTTTTCCATTTTTTCTATGGATTTTCTATTGGACTATATATTCTACACAGGGATTTCACACAAATATGATTTGGAAATTAGCTCCACTGTTAATATTTGAAATGATCACACCAAATTAAATGATCTTACCTAATGGTCAATGCAAATCATCATTCAGTATCTGCAACAGAAAGAAAAGCATAAATTTTATGAACAACATTGACAAAGTGAATTCACAGTAAAATGAAACTTTCTATACAAAATGAAAAACAGAACTGATAGCACTTATGCAGATTTAGGAAGATTCCCCCTGTAGCCATAAACTGTGGGGATTCTGCCTTGTATTGCTTATACTTTACCACATTGAATGTTATAAACCCAATATTGCAGAAAGGAGTCTTGAACAGTCTGTCACAAAGCTATAAGATATCTTAGATAAAAGCAACCAAAAACAAAAATAAACATTTTCCCTAGTACAAATTAAAGTTTACTAATTATTAAACCAAACACTCAATTGACAGAATGCTTTTATAAATGGCAGTTATGTTAATGTTTTTGGTCTCAATATTTAAAAAGCCCAATGATATGGTACCAGCATTGGATTGAGGTGTTACCATTTGTTTACATTTCTTAATTTGCCAATACAACTTTTGTGAACAAAACAGTGTTATTTGTTGCACAAGACAATATACTAGCTAATATGGCTGAGGATGCTTGAGAAATACATATTATATACTAGCCAACCCGCATAATTATGTATTGATGGGTGAACACTTCCTGAAAGACACAGTTGTCCAAATGGGGTTGGTTTTGAGGATACAACTAAGTGAATGAAAAGATGTAACTCTGGAGAGGGCAACATACAATACAGTGTTTTACACGCTGCATACAGCGATTCACATCCGCAACAAATATGATTTTCTTAGATGGTGCTGTCGCGTCCACCCTCACTCTCGAAGCATACTCACTGCCTGGTCATGTGCCCGCTCACAAGAGCAACTAACAGAGACCCGCCCACCAACTGTAAGACCATGGGATACCCCTCGCAAACTGTTCTACACGCCACATACAGCGATTCACATCCGTGACAAACATGCTTCTTCAGAGGTGCATGTGGAGTGTAGCAGAGACGAACGTGAATGACGCCCTGTTTTGTGAGTTGCTGCGTCCGAGTTGGTGGGCGTGGCTCTGCGAGATGTCATCGTATCCAATGACGCCGTGTTTTCTGAGTTGCTGCGTCCGAGTTGGTGGGCGTGGCTCTGTGAGTTGTCGTCATAGCCAATGGTCTTAGAGTAGGTGGGCGTGGCTCTGTCCTGCATGCTTCCATGGGTGTCTTGCTTGCGCTGGCAGCGGCTTAGTGAATTTATATTATTATATATATATATATATATATATATGATAGATAGATGTGAAATGCACTGTATAACTAATAGATAGATAGATAGACACACACTTTCTTTTTCTCTATATGCTTTTCTAAATCAAAATGGTCATATGGGCTTCACTGGCCTACCTGTAGAACAAAAGATAGTCAGTATTGTTGGAATATCTTTACTGTTCACAAGCATAACAAAACCTGGAAACAAATACACTGTCAAACGAGGCAAATAAGTCATATTAGTTCTTGTGTGAAATGCATTTCAGTTTTTGTCTGAAACCACAAACAAACTGCTGTTAATAAAAATTGAGCCAATTATTTAATAATTCTACATTGTTTAAGGAAAAAAAAAGCATTTTTATTGCCATTTTTATACCACAATGAAATTAGTTCTAAGATACAAATACATGATTTGTGCAGGTTTTGAGAGTACAGTAATGTGACCCATCAGCTCAGCTGTGACTTATAATCTTTTTTTTCAACTTATAAAGTACCTGAAAAAGGAAGTTAACAAATGACAGTAAGAATAATTGTCCATTCAACAACCCACCCATCTTCTAGCCAGCTTATCCAGGTTGGGTTATGAGGAGCAGGTGCCAATCCCTGCTGCACAGGGTAAGAGGAAGTAAAAACTGAGACAAAGTGTGCCTAGTCTGTATACAGGCTTATTCAAAATAAATGAACTTGGGGTTTCTAAACTGTCATACTGCATGGATTTGTGCATTGTTCACCTCATATTTGAAGTACAAGGCACAGCCAACGATATGCTATGTATTGAAGGCACTACCCAGAAGCACATAATCACAGAGATACACAGTTAATAGAGCCACTAAAACAGCATACATAATTGCTGAAAACAAATCAGCAAACTTGAAAATTGTGTTGTTAATTGGGTTTTTGTAATCAAGTAATCTTCACTAGCATAATAACTAAAAAAAATGTTACTAACATTAGGGAAGTATGTATATACAGTGGAACCTCGGTTCACGAATGTCTCGGAACACGTACAAATCGGTTTACAACCAAAACGTTCGCCAAACTTTTGCATCTGTTCACGACTACACACTTGGTATACGAATAAGCCAGTTTCCCTTCCGGTTTGTATGTGTTCAGTCTCTCCCTGTGCAGCGAGTGAGAGAGTGCGACACAGTATAAGAAACAACACAAAAATAAGGACAGAGCTGAGAAGAGCTGTCTGAGGAGAACTGATACACTAAGGAAGGCATATGTTTTACATTTAAAAAAATACAACTGGAAAAGAATTGTACACAAACCGTCAAGTCTTTCCTGTCCATTATTGGGGAGTAATATTGATGGAAATATTACATCAAACTCTGAAATGATTAGGCAAAATGGTAAAAAAAAATTGTTAAAGACTAAACATTACAAATATTAAATAAATCAAATGAATTTGAGTTACTGTATATGTAGTGGCATATAAATATGATGGAGCAACTGTTACAGAAAGCTGGCTAAATATTAGAGAGTCTTCAGGTACACATTTAGAAAGAACAGGCAAAATCGAAAAAGGTGGTTTGGTGGTCATTTCTAAAGGTAGGAAAGGATTTAGGCAACACTTTACTCTAGGTCTTGCAAAAATTTATCTATTACTCATTTCCTCTTATGTAAAAAAGATCTTAAAAAGGCTTCTTTTGGTGTTCATAACACTTACTTACAAACCATCAGTAAAATGGTTATTGATCTCAGCAATGTGGCCCAGTGAAATAAGTTCACTTTGGAACAGTCAGAGGTGGTCTAAGTGAGATATACATCTCTTGATATTGCATACTTCCATATAAGAATTGTGAATCCCTTATATTCGTAAGTAATTTTACCAGTGTGAAAACATAAAAAGATGTAATTGAACAAAATGCATGTGTGTATAGAAAATAGGACAGAGTGATGAAACTTGTTTGTGTTTGGCGTGCGTGACAAAAAGCATGTATACTTTCTGGAAGTTTCTTTTGATGATGTGTGTGACAAGAAAATATACCTTTAGGGTAATGACTTTACAAAAACTGGAAAAGTACAATGAGTCAGGATGCTATTTTTTGCTTACATGGTCAACGATCAGGAGATTAGAAAGGTATAAAAGAACAAGGACATCTGCGCTCGAGGCAGATGAAGCGCGGTGTCCTGGGACTGTGTTTCTCTGACATTTTACCCTTGCCTGGTATGTATTAATAAAAGGTTTTGACTAATTTTAATTTTCTTCTCTGTCTTCAGTCACAAAAAGTGTCCACAGTTTTGGCGCCCGGACGTGGGGCAAGAGACGGCCGGTCGACTCCTCCGGCGAGACCATTTCAGTGATCCGTCTTAACAGCGGACTGCCGTTAACTTGAGATATCCGGCAGCAGAGCATGCAGCTCCGGCAAAAGTTAGGACTGCCCTGTCCTGAAACAGTTCTTGCGTGAGGAGCCCCTGGTCTCCTCTTTGCTACATCCACGGTGACTGAACGGATTTCCAGACAGAGCTTGCACACTTCCAGGCTGGGGTAAGCACCGGGGGATTTCCGAATATTTTTTATTTTCTAAATAACGGGAGGGCGAGTTTCCTGTTGACCGTCTAGTCATACTCATATCTCAACGGGTTGCTTAAGGTGATGGAGACTTGAACCGAATCGGACACGAAGTCACCTGAGCTGGAATCCAGGGATGTGAGCGGACAGGCTAACGGGACGAGTAACGGGGTGGTATGGAAATAAACCGAAAAGAGCACAGATTACAGGATTGCTGTTAGGAACGGAATGACACGTAGCGCTATGGAAGATATGTAGCTATGGAAGATATGTAGCGCTATGGGAAAATAAATAAATCTACATACGGAATAAGCAACAAAACCGTGTTCTCCTGGGAACTGGATCAGGACCGATAGTTAGGTGTCTCCCCTTGAAACTAAGAAGGGAACAGTTTAGGTTTAGTGAGTGGCACACTTAATGCCTTGCTGATTCATACGTACAAGGGATTAGGCGAATCAGTATATAGTTGGAAAATTAAATACAGAACCCGGGAGAGCAAGGGGATATAATGGGAATTTATAACAGTAAGCCTGTTAATCGCCGCACAGGGGGATCAAAATCATTAATGCTGGAAGGATTATTTTCGGAGGATCAACAGACGCCCCGTAAAAATGGGTCTCCTAGAAAATTAATAGAAAAGAAGACAGGTTTAGATTTATCCTATTATTTTTTTTTCCCCTCCTCAGAACCGACCTCAGACACCTCTATTATCCCCTCCTCTATTCCCCATTCCGACTGTCCCCCCCCCCCTGCACTACAACTAGCAGAAGTTTCCCCTGATGAATCCCCAGGCACAGATCACTATGACTCACCCTGTACTACACAAACCCCCGTCTCTAAATGCATTCGAAGTCACAAACCAGCTCCAACTTTTTTCTTTTCTGATCTTCCACATTCACTTACTAGCCCTTTAATAGAAGTTCCCAATCCCCATTATAACCCTGCCCATCCAGCTGGACCCCAAAATCCCACAACAGTTATGATAAATCGGAATTGGGACATCCAAGAACTAAAAGATGTCGTGAATGCACTTCCAGATCCAAAGGAAGTAGGAGGACTAAAATTTGTTGAACAACTTGATCAGTTAGATAGCATGTATAAGCCTAATGCTGCTGAATGGACCCAGGTACTTCGTCGAAAGTTTGGGACCACATGGGCCACTGTTAGCAGGGGTGTCCGCAATGACATTCCATGGGTATGGAACCCAGCTTTAACTCGAGGACAGGGGATAGGTGGAGAAGGCGAATTTAACCCACAATGGGAGGCGTTGAGACAAAATATTGCAGAAAAATATAAAAAAGAAACGGACTGGTCCTTTATTTCTGCTGCAAAACAAAAGAAAGACGAGACGGTTGATGAATGGGCACATAGGATTCAAGACCTTATGGCTAATCACTCGGGCTTGGGAAATGCTGATGACCGCACCCGAGCTGCAGTTCCACCTTTTGTTTCCGGTTTGCACTTTGATATACAAAACAAGGTCCGCACTTCCTGTATTGAGTGGGAAAGTGCCACGTTTGATGAAGTCAAACGACATGCTGAACAGGCCGAATCGAACTCTCATGCCAAATTATTGGCAGCACAGATGAACTATTATACCAGGAATGCTCCTGACTAAGGTCGAGGATATGGCTTTAGAGGAAGGGGACGAGGACGAGGAAGAGGACGAGGTGGTTTTAGAGCTCCTCCTGTTGACCACACTAAGAATCCTTTTATTCCCTCTCCCTTTAATTCCAATGCTAATTCCTTCTCTTGCTACGCCTGTGGTGAAACTGGACATTATCGTCGGGAGTGCCCTCACAGACAGCAACAGCCCCCACCTCCCCTTATTCCATCTGTTTCCTCTGACACCCCTGACTAACAATACTGGCCATAGGAAAACGCTGGGACCTCCAGCCACTCTTTTCAACTACCTTTGCTCACCCATAATTCAGAGACTGATCCTTTACTGACATTGTTCGTTGATGGCACTGAGACTGTTTTCTTAATCGACACTGGTGCCACTTGATCTACTCGCTAGCTGGCAAAGGTCCCTGCTTCGAACGAAACTGTTACTGTGCTTACTGCTTCTGGACAACCTCATCTTCTTCAAGTATCAAAACCTCTTCAAGTCCAGTCACGTCCTGGCGGACATACTTTGTTCAACCCTAAAGTTGTTGTGTCAAATTACCCCTTATCCATAACCCTCTTTTGCAGCATGGACTTTAGATATTTCCCCACACACCATTCTCCTCAAAGCCCTACACTCTTTTTCCCCTTGTTTTTTCCCAATTTACAGGCCCCTGACATTTTACACTGTACTGCCCAATACTTCCCTATAGAAGTAGACACCACCTGGCTAGAATCTTTCCTTACTTCTGGTACTTGCCCCGAAACCCTTCACATCTACTGTGTTTTTATTTCATCCACAAAGGCAGCTGCTTCTGTTCATTTTACATGCTCACAGCACATATATTATCTTGGCGGCATAGTGCCTCATATTTTTCCTTAGCTAAATCACACACTGTTAAATGGGGGGAAATAGGACCATGGGTGGAAAAATGCCTTGAAAGAACAGACTGGTTACAAGTTACTCCAGGTATTTTTGATACTCCTGACCAAAGGATAGCCCACTGTGAGCCTCTGGTGATCCACCCGAAATCCTCCTTCCGCCCGCACCGTGCCCAATATCCTTTGTCTCCCGAAGCAGAGGCTGGCATCTCCGCCGTACATCCCGATCTCGTCAAACGCGATACCGCCGATGGACATGGACCGTCATGCCTCAGGGATACAGAGAAGCCCTTTGTGTTTCTGGTTAAGCTCTTGCCCAAAATTTTAGAAGGCGTCTGGCCGGAAAAAGGTAGTACATTGATACAGTATGTAGATGGAAATAATATGTAGCGCTACGGAAAGAAGATTGTACAATAGATACTCAGAAATTGTTGCTGTTTCTGGGGGAAAAATGGCCATAAAGTTTCTAAGGTTAAGCTGCAGCTAAACAAAACAACAGGTTATGTCTGTTTTAGGTATTCTGGGCTACTACAGACAGTGGGTTCTAAATTTTACTGAAAGAGCACAGCCGTTGCAACAACTGGCTGAGAAGGCTCTCTGTGTACCTCAAAGCTACTCTTTTATCTGCGCCCGCGCTAGGTTTGCCTGATCATTCTCGTCCATTCACTTTGTTTCGTGGACGAAAAGCAGGGATTTATGAATTCAGTACTGATGCAACAACATGGAGATAAACAAAGACCGGTGACTTATTTTTTCTAAAACAAAACTGGATCCAGTGGCCGCAGCATTTCCTCCGTGTCTTCGTGCTGTGGCTGCAACAACAGAAGCTGTATTAGCAAGCACGGATGTAGTTCTCATGAAATTTCTTCTGTCCTTTTCTTTTTTCTTGTGACGTGTGTATTGAGTTAAGAGTCCATTTGTTTCTGTTTCCTTTGCTGCATTGTTTCCAAATATAGTGTAAATATAGAATAATACTGGGGTGAAGTGTGTTGAAAATGCTTTGGGTGATTTTGTGTGTTATAGAGTGTATTAAAAGGGATCCCTATGAGTATCAGAATGTACTCTGTACTTTGTCAAATGTTACAATTGAAAAAATGGAGCACCCTCAACCAGTTACGCAGTGGTCCAAGGGGACCGCCTGCTGGAAGCAAATCAAATTTCATCAAGCTAAGTGCACAAAACAGCTGAACTCGTAGCACTCACTCAAGCATGTCAGCTGTCCGAAGGGAAGATCGTAACAATTTATACAGATTCCAGGTATGCTTTTGGAGTCTGCCATGATCATGGAACATTATGGAAACTAAGGGAATTTAAGACCAGTCCTGGAGAGCTCTAACTAAAAACTGAAAAAGATAATTATCGATTTGTGTGATTGGTTTAGCGCAAATGAATGTCTCCACTTTTGTTTAAGGCTTGTAAATATACAAAAGTATTTTTCCTTTTAAACCCTGATCAAGTTTGAAGGAAAAATACTCTTTTAATAATATTACATGAGAAGGGAGACAAGTTTTTTGGCGATAAGCGGAATGTGTCTAATTGTGATATGAATGTGTGTGTCTAATTGTGATATGAATGTGTGTCTAATTGTAATATGAATGGAAGTTGTATATTTTAGGTACTATAAAGGAAGAGCATGGTGACGCAGTGGTCAGCACACTTGATACGAATAAAGGTTCAAGCACGTATGTTTTCCTTGTTAATAATAAGCATGAAGGAAAAGACGCGTTTAAGTATGTTACATAGATAACTTTTAAGCACAACTTAAGACCAGTACTGGCAAACCCATCCAACATCAGAAATTGATCGAATCCCTTTTAGAAGTTATAACCAAACCATCGGAGCTAGCGATTGTTAAATGTCAAGCTCACACAGGAAAACAGGATCCTGCTAGCAAAGGGAATGAATTAGCTGACCACTTTGCTAAAGAGGCTGCATATAATAACACACCAATTTCTTTATTCCAACAGAGAAATGACCAGGACCCTGATAATCAAATTATTTCTTTACAGAATGCAGCCACGGATATCGAAAGGAGAAAATGGTCCAAAGAAGGGTCCCTCTCTGATGGAGTCTGGACTCATAAACACACTAACAAACCTTTTCTCCCAATGATTTTCTCTCTAGTCTTGCAGGTTTGCGAACCTCGTTGAAGGAAATCCACCAGCAGGTTGATCAAGCCTGGAGGACCAGCCCCCTTTCCAAGGATTTACCAATTCCTTTGGGCACCTGGATCCTGGTTCGAGATACTCGGAGGAAAACACTGGCATCAGCCTAGGTGGAGAGGATCATTCCAAATTCTTCTATCCACACCACACGCCGTGAAAGTTGAAGGACTGCCTGCCTGGATTCACGCCTCACATTGCAAGAGATGGCACCCTTGATTGCTGTGCTACTATGCTTTTCTTTTCAATTGTCTACTGCCCTGGTCACCTTGACTTTCCCGTTGGGAATTACCACATCAGTGCAGTTTGATTTCTGCTCTATTATCAACTGTGGGACTGGTCGACAAGCCCAGTGGACCGGATCTGACAAATACGTGTGTATGAGGGGAAGTGACTGCGACAACTGGCAATGGGTTTTTGCTAACACTGGAACTGAGGACTGGGGTTATCAACCTTTTGAGGCCCAAAAATACGGTTTGAAAAATCGGTTTTCTATCATAAAAGGACATGCCTCTCATTGTATGTGCTGACAACCATTGTAACTCAGGTATTTATGTATTAGGGGTATATGTATCTGGAACAGACCCTTTAGGGAGATTTCTAATTAAGATTGACGATCCTGTTACTAACACCCCTCATTCTCTGGCACACACACCCATCTCCCCAACTTTTGGTTCAGATTTTTCTCCTGTTAAGATTATGAATATTTCCACCTTTTCATCCATTTTTTCAGTAGAAAACTGGTTATGGGGATCAGAATAGATGGTTGCAGTGGGTTCTCTATTCAGCTAAGCAAGTTAATCGTTCTCATTGTTATGCGTGCGCTGCAGCCCGTCCCCATTTAGCTACAGTCCCTTTTCCATTATCTAACATTTCTGACCCCGTGGGGTTGCCCTGCCTTCTGTATTTATTCACTACTTCCAAGAAACCCCTCTCTAGTTCAAAGTGTTCTAATCTATCTATTCTTTTTTCCCCCACCCGTCACATGGATACCCCTATGTTTCAAACTCACGAAGGAGCGACATGGGTAGGTGAATTACCATTTTCTTTCTGTTCTCAAACTTTTCAGGTTAACTTTTCTCTGAACATTATTTGCCACCTTTCCCCCTAATTGGTCTGGTACCTGTGCTCCAATCCAATTAGTTATGCCTTTTAGACTTCTATCCTTACCTCCCTCTCCTTACATGGCCCTGGAGTATACATAGATGCTATTGGAGTCCCTAGGGGTGTCCCAGACAGATTTAAAGCTAGGAATCAAGTCGCAGCCGGTTTTGAATCTATCATACCCCAAATTACTATTAATAAGAATGTAGACTGGATTAATTATCTTTATTATAACCAGCAACGTTTCCTTAACTTCACCAAAGACGCTATTGAAGGCATACATGAACAGCTTGATCGTACTTCTCTGATGACTTGGCAAAATCGTCTAGCCCTGGACATGTTACTTGCCGAAAAGGGAGGTGTTTGTGCTATGTTTGGTGATGCTTGTTGTACATATATTCCAAATAATACCGCGCCAGATGGATCAATAACTCGTGCATTGGCAGGCCTCACTGCTCTCTCTAAAGAACTTTCCACTAATTCTGGCATTACAAATCCCTGGGATCAGTGGTTTGCATCCTCCTTCGGATCCTGGGGACAATGGATAAGATCTGTTTTTATTTCTTTGGTTGTGACATTTTGTCTCCTCCTCCTGGTTGGTTGTTGTATTATCCCTTTGTTTCGCTATGTAATCTCTAAGTACTTTACCGCCTCTATGGAAAGGGCATATGTGCTACATGATGAGCGCATGTCTCGTATAGCTTCTTCCATTTTCTCTCCCCCTTCCCCTTCATCAACCATTTCAAGATAGAATTATATAGGCCCACATCATTTTTGTTCAAAAAGGGAGGAGTGTGAAAACATAAAAAGATGTAATTGAACAAAATGCATGTGTGTATAGAAAATAGGACAGAGTGATGAAACTTGTTTGTGTTTGGCGTGCGTGACAAAAAGCATGTATACTTTCTGGAAGTTTCTTTTGATGATGTGTGTGACAAGAAAATATACCTTTAGGGTAATGACTTTACAAAAACTGGAAAAGTACAATGAGTCAGGATGCTATTTTTTGCTTACATGGTCAACGATCAGGAGATTAGAAAGGTATAAAAGAACAAGGACATCTGCGCTCGAGGCAGATGAAGCGCGGTGTCCTGGGACTGTGTTTCTCTGACATTTTACCCTTGCCTGGTATGTATTAATAAAAGGTTTTGACTAATTTTAATTTTCTTCTCTGTCTTCAGTCACAAAAAGTGTCCACACCAGCATATTAAATATACTGCACAGAGATGAATATACTCTTTACTGATGCTGTGTAAATGCAATTAACAACAAAAGAATCTGTTAAGGTCTTATTACGTATTACGTAACAGTATATGAGTATAATAGATGCATTACCTAAACTAAGGTGTTACCCATATTTATATTCAAATAAAAAGCTGCAAAGATAGATGCCTGACATTGTGAGTTAAATCTGCAATCCAAAATAATGAAGCAAACCAAGAGAAATTCATAAAAAAAGGTAAATAAAACCAGCAAAGCTGCCTTTTTGGACTTGGCATTTTATTATGTTCTTGATCTTATTTATTCCAATTTAGCTTTGCAGGAAACTGGAGCCTATGCAGAGAGCACTGAATGCAAGGCAGGAAATAGTCCTGGACCAAGAACCACATGTTCAATTTGGGATCACCAATTAACTTCACATGCACGTCTTTGGGGATGGGGTGGAAAAAATCAGAGTACCTGTAGGAAATCCAGTCCGTCACAGACAGAGTATGCAAATTACACTCAGACCAATAGATATTTGAACCCAGGATGCTGGATCCATAAATTAGCAGTGCTAACCTCATTATGACAGAACATGGACTGCAGAAATTAACGGACCATTAGATATAGTGATCATAATATAGGTTACACAGTGTTGCTGTAGAACAAATATACAAGAGCTAAACTTTTAAAGACAATTTTAGTAAAACAGATTTTAATAAACAAACTGGGCATGGACTTTCAATTAGATAGCATTAACTTTTAATTAATCCAAAATATAGGCGCATCATCCAATTTTAAACAAATCCTCAATGAATGCATAAGGAATAAAAAAAAAAACTTTCATAGAAAAGTTGTTTTATTATACATGCAAGTCAAACAACTCTACTGCTAATGCTAAGGATTATAAATTTATAAGGGAAATGATCCCAATTATTTTTCTGAAATCATCTTTTGTGAAGTAGCTGAAAATATCTGAATAATCCATCCATCCATTTTCCAACCCGCTGAATCTGAACACAGGGTCACGGGGGTCTGCCGGAGCCAATCCCAGCCAACACAGGGCACAAGGCAGGAACCAATCCTGGGCAGGGTGCCAACGCACCACAGTATCTGAATAATTACAGGGAATATTAATAAAGCACAAAATCACTCAGCGATTACAGATTGATAAGCACTGGTGAAATCAAATTAATCTTTAGGTTTAGATAATATTTATCCATAATTGCTCAAGCAGCCTGGAGATAATAATAATTCTTTAATAATTCTTTACATTTATATAGCGCTTTTCTCACTACTCAAAGCGCTCTCCACACAGGGAGGACCCAGGAAGCGAACCCACAAACTCCTTACTGCAAAGCAGCTCTGCTCATGCTCTATTTTATTTGGTGGTCTTTACTCTTAGAAGAACAGAGCACTGTGGAAATGGTTCAAGTTTCAGCCAAATTGAAAAATCACACTGTTAGGTTAACTGATGACTCTCAATTTGCCATGCTTGTATGAGTGGGCATGTTCATGAGTTACATCTGTGGCACACTGGTGGCCCCCATTAACTTGAAGTACATTAAGTGGATTTAAAAATGTGTTTTATCTTTAAAGCCCATTTAGACAAGCAATTTGATTTTCTTCTGTTACTATGCTACTAAGTGCAAGCATTGTTTAGTAATGGAGGAGTGTAAGAAACCAACTATTCCTTTCTCACAGCCTAGTAACTTCTATGTATTTTCCTACCTTTATTACTTTTACAGGAATACATTACAATACCTATAGTGCAGACAAATTTAGCATACAATAAGCAATGTGATATTTCTTATCAAATTCAACATCATCCACACAATTTCCATGTATTGTAATAATTTGTCAGGGATAGTAAACCAGACTTCTCATCAGATTTCAGCAAATTGCCCCAGGAATTTTAGCAGAGGACTGCTGCAGGAAGCCATGAGTGGAGAATGTGGGGCTTCATTTGATTGATTGTATATTAGAAGATTGCTGATAAATGGCACATCCTAGGTACTGTCAATGCTGGTCTGTAATACTTTCTGAAGCTTTTTTTATTATTATATAAAAGAGTGCGTCATGTATTTGGCTTTTCTGTTTGGTAGAAAATATTTCTTTAAATTACACCTGCTTAACTTTTAATTTGCACAGGTAAGAAGCAAGCATACTGTGGAAGACATAAAACATACAAGAATCCCCCAACCAAATTAATTGTGAAATGTTAATTCCCAAATATTTATTAATCATGATCAAGTAGTTCATGAAACACATGCTTACAAAATAAGCAGCTACATGAATTTTTTGTTTTCAACTATGCCAAAATTAGATATTGTGCCTAACTCCTCAAATATATCTTTAAAAAACAGCAAAAAAAACTAAAGTTTTAGAACACCAGTTTGTCCTCAGATATAATCAACTGAAATGCAATGAATGACAAAAAGTATGCATTAAATTGCCAAAACTAAAAAGAAAAAGAAAAGCAAAAAGGAAATATCAGACTATTACAAATGGGCATTCTTCAGGGAACAACTAACATGTTAAAACCTACAGATGTTCTGCAGCAATTAAAGTAGATTAAGCCTTTCAAGATGAAGCAAAAAATTTACACGGACAATATTTTAGTGACTGGTAGTGTGGGTGTGTGTGTGTTATATATAATTATATACATACATATATATATATATATATATATATATATATACACACACACACATACTTGCATCTGCAGATCCACAAAGGGAGAAAAATGAATCACGTATCATAAAGTAGTTTTTATTCCTGAGCTTTCAACCCCTGCCAGGGGTCTTCATCAGAGGATAATGCTTAGACTTACAAGAATCAAAGGCAATATATAGCAAAAAATTACGTGGAGGGGGTGGCTAAGTCAGTGTGATCGGGGGTGTACAGTTTATTTATTATGAACATGTTCTTCTTAAGTTTGCATATGCTGGATTTATGTCCAAGTGTCTGTTGATGGCATTCTCATTTGATAGCCAAGAGTCGGACAGCTCTCTGGCACTTTTAGTACTTGCCTTAAATTTTACTTGTACATTGTCCCAGTTAAATGTATGTCCTGTTGATTTAGTATGCGTATAGATCAATGAAAGTGAGTCCTTTCTTCTTTCTCCCTTTGTGGATCTCCAGCTGCAAATATGCACACCGTATCACAGACCTTCTCTTCCATATACACATACATACATACATACAGTGCATCCGGAAAGTATTCACAGCGCATCACTTTTTCCACATTTTGTTATGTTACAGCTTTATTCCAAAATGGATTAAATTCATTTTTTCCCTCAGAATTCTACACACAACACCCCATAATGACAATGTGAAAAAAGTTTACTTGAGATTTTTGCAAATTTATTAAATAAAAATTATATATATATATATATATATATATATATATATATATACACACACACACACACACACACACATATTATATATATATATATATTTATATATACACATATATACATATATATACATACACACATATATTTACATACATACATATATAGACACACAATCATTGCAACTGAGGAAGCCAAACTCATGTATAAATCCAAATAGAGTCAAAAAGTTAATGACTTAATGGCAAGAAACTAGCATATATGCAATGTTTATTAAAATGTGAACAGTATAATAAAAAAAAAAACAACAAATTGCACCTCTTTTTAAGACTGTAAAAACTGTAAGCCTTTGTTTTCTTTTGCATAGGCACTGGGTGTACAATGTGTTAAATACTAGGAAGGTGGGCGATCTCAGATGAACAACATCTGCCTTTAACCAGTTTGGATACAGTGTTCCTGTCTACATTGATCCCAAAATACAATTCTCCCCAAAAAAACAAAGCAAGAGCAATAGTTTGTGGAGTGGCTTACAGCAAACTGCTGATTTTGTGTATTTTCATTTGTCATCAGGTGAGCTACAAACACTGTTCAGCTCCCCCAGATTCCCTAATGGGTTTTCTTTTACTGGATATGGGGTGATGTGATAAATGTTTAATGCTTTGTACTAATCCTCACAGACGGTGGGTGCCTACAGAGCTGCTTAAAGCACATTGCTGATTATTTTATTCAACTATTTGCTTCCAGTTACTCTTCAGCTTTATTACAGCTTACAAATGTAGGGCCCAATGATTTCCACGATGCGGAAAACATGGACAGAATCACGGAATTAACACTTAAAAAAACGGATTTTAGATTTAAAAATGGAAATATGCGGAATTTAGAGACTGAAGGGGTGACTGTTACAGAACCTCTCAATAAATTAAATGATTGAATAATGCGTAGTTCTATCATTCAGATACTATTTTCTAGTTTATTGTTTTTGAAGCAAACGCAATTCTTCATAGAAATCAGTCGTGCCTCGGTTTGTGCGTGTGTTTCCAGTATTTTTCTCGTTAAAGGCACGCAAATTAGCCAGCTGCATGAGACAGAAATGTCGAAGCGAACAGTATCAGATACCCTGACTACGTCAAATAAACTAAGAAACACAAGCTTAACTGCAAAATAGAGGGCACAACAATATCCCGGTGACTTTTACAAATCTGGACAACTTTTTTGCAAGTTTTGCCAGCATACCAAAGACTGGACACAAAAAAATACTTGCAATGACCACATCAAATCTAAAACCCATCTCAAAAACAAGGAGAAATTAAGATAAAAAAAAGTGTTCCCCTTCAGGTATCAACAGAGGAAACAACAAAACTGTCAGATGCAAGACGCCAGTTTGTGTCCATGTGAGTCAGACATACCGCTCAAAAAAATAAAGATGCGTCCTTTCTTTAAGCATTGTAAACAAGGAGGCAAGCTGCCAGAAAATGAGAGCAGTCTTCATCAAACTCATTTGCCTCGTGTCTTTGAACAAATATGGACGCCGTTCTTCGAAAGATTTGTGGCAAGAAAATATAGGTTGTAGTTGATTAAACCAGGGGTCCCCAACCACCAGTCCGCGACCCACTACCGGGCCGCAGCCGTCTAACAGCCGGGCCGCGAGAGAACTGCCGGCAACGGAGACTCAAACAGACTTTTCAGAACGCTTGGCGGGCGGGGCTTTGCAGCAGCGGAGAGAGAGGAGAGAGACCGAGGTGAGAGAGCATTACAACAAAGTATTGTTACGGTCCCGATAGTTTCCCCATATGACACGAGTCTATAGAAATCGCGTTACTACAAAGTACATTCAGCAGATGCTTTCATTACAACGAAGTGACCTTGAAATGCCTGAATGAATCATCCACAGAGCAGTTAGTTCTGTGGTCGCAGCTCAGTTGTGCACATTTGCACAACGATCCCAAACAGAAGCATTGTAAAAAAAAATTTCTTTCTTCGAACTTTCCTCGTACTGTTTTTTTTTTTTTTGCTGTTTTTGTTTTCTGTGGTTTTCAGTGATACCTTTTGCTTATTGCTTGTCAACATTTGAAAAACATCCATTGGAATTTAACTCATTGTCACCCTCCTATAGAAACGGCAGACACGAAAAAAACGATAACAGTGTTAATGTTTGTGATGTGCAATCTTTTGGAACGGCAAATGCAAAGCATATGTCTTTGTTATATGAAAAAAAAGAAGAAAAATCTCAGGTATGCAAACTGCTTAATAACTTAATAATAAAAGAAATGTTATGTAAATTGTGTATAAAATTGCCCCCCCCCCCGACCGGTCCGTGGAAAAATTTGCATCTAATAAAGGCCAAAAAGGTTGGGGACCACTGGATTAAACCACTGATAGCTGAGACCACATAGTGCTCATCATAGTGATAAGCGAGTAAACATTCGACTGTATGGTAATTCTTTTATGTAGGGAATTCTAATTGTACATGATGTATTTACTGTGAATCATTTAACAGATTAAAATTATAAAAGTATTTAACCGGTATTAAAAATCTTTCCCGTAGAAAACGTTATTAGTGAACAGCACTGGTTGTTAACGGGTTCCCTTTTAAAAATTAACGACAACATTTCAGGATTTAATAAATGTTTTGCCTCCCGGTGATGAGGCATGCAAGGTCCACATTTGACTCTTCTGTTATAAACTTGGTACCTACAAACCAGGGCAGAAGAGCAAGCTTTTCCTCAGATGCAAAGAGCCCTTAAAAGCCGGTCACTCTTTCTTTATTCTAAAAGTGAAGTTAACCTTCAGAAGGATGCATCAAACTAGTAACAACTCTTACAATTCTGGAGGGCACTCACTGTCCTACAGCAATATCTGCATGCAGCATCATGGAGGATTTAGTTGTGCTAGTGTGCTGTTTCATTAAAAGGAATGTAAAGTGCCATTTCATTATTGTTTGTTTTGTTGTAGCTGAAAAAAAAAAAACAAACAAAAAAAAAAAAAAAACCTTACAAACCCAAAAATCCAAATCAAGGAAACATAAAACAATGAAAACCGAAAATCAAAAAAAATAAAATGGAATTTGTAAAAAAAAAGTAAAATGGATTCTATAGGGCAAATGGAAAAATGAAAAATAAGGCAAACAAAATTAGAATGGTGGTCAATGCAGACTACACTGCGTCTTAGTTTGAAGTCACATGCTCTTGATGTCCAATTACAGGGAGGTCTATTGCAAATAATGGTAACCTGTGCATGAGCAGGTCTGCTTTGAAAATCAGCAGCACGTGAAAGACAAAAAATTCAAAATTCACAGGCACACTCTGATTCAGATCTGCATATCTAGTCTCAAAGGACCTCCGACAGGGTTGACTGAGGCGGTGGGGTACGGCCTTTCATGCTTGCAATTTGAAAACAGAAAGCAAGCAACAGAGAAGGAAATTATGCTTGTTCTTTAGGGGGCAGCTTTTGCTCTCACTGTCTGAATTTCATGGGTATTTTTAAAAGCAAACAGGAACATTTTACAAAGTACAGTGGAACCTCGGGTCACGAACGTCTCAGACCACGTACAAATTGGGTTACTACCATAAAGTTTGCCAAACTTTTGCATCTGTTCATGACCACACACTTGGGTGACGAACAAGCCAGTTTCCCTTCCGGTTCGTACGCGCCGATGATTTCCGCATGTGTTCAGCCTCTCCCTGTGCATTCCTTGTGCAGCGAGCAAGCGAGCCCAAGCAGAAGAAGTAAACATTACAGAAGAATTAAGTAAACATTTACTTTACTATTACACTGTGCATTCTATGGTATAATTAACTATTTTTGTGCTTAAAAATCTTTAAAAAAATATATATTTACATACAGCTCGTACGGTCCGGAACGGATTAATTGTATTTACATACAATCCTATGGGGGAAATTACTTCGGGTCACAACCAAATCAGGTTGCCACCAGAGTTTTAGAACGAATTACGGTCGTGACCCAAGGTTCCACTGTATACCAAACAATCAGGAGCACCTAACAGTGGCTAGAGTAGGAAAAAGTGCACATGTGCTCACAAAATTCCTCTGGGAAAAATTTTAGTCCCAAAAAAGTTTTGCTGGTTAAATCAATCATAGATGGCAACTCTGCATACCTGTGCCAAGCCCCAAAATTCCTCCTAGTCCCACTTTCTAACTTAAGTAAAGGTTTTGATCTAAATCAAAATAAAATGGAGGTGCTTATAGTGGGTCCATCAGCTAAAACCCAAATTGGTCTTGGACTTCTCGGCTCGTTCTCTGTCTTTTCCAAACCTCAAGTCCGCAATCTTGGTGTTACCTTTGACAGTAACCTCTCTTTTGAGAAACAAGTAAATTCTGTAGTCAAGAGTTGCTTTTTCCAACTTCGTCTATTAGGTAAGATAAAGCCTTTTTTATCTTCTAGGGATCTTGAGATAGCTACTCATGTGTTTATTTTTTCTCACCTCGATTACTGCAACTCACTGTATTCTGGGATTAATAAATCCCTGATACACAGGTTACAGTTGGTCCAAACTGCTGCCACTCGCTTTCTGGTTGGGGCAAGAAAGTATGACTCTGTCCCTCCTATATTAGCTTCTTTACACTGGCTGCCTGTCAGTTTTCGAATTGATTTTAAAATCTTGCTGCCTGTTTTTAAATCTACATGGGCTTGCTCCTGCCTATTTATCTGAACTGTGTGTTTTACACCAGCCATCTAGAGTGCTTAGATCTTCTGGTCAGCTGTCTCTGGTTGTCCCTCGTACCAAGTGTAAAACTAAGGGGGACAGTGCTTTTGCAGCTGCTGCGCCTCGCCTGTGGAACTCTTTACCTCGTCATATAAAGGAGTCGTCTACAATTGAACTGTTCAAAACGAGACTTAAGACTCATTTCTATTCACTTGCATTCCATGACCTTCAGTAATACTGATGGTTTCCTCTTTGTGATTATATAACATTACTTCTATTTATTATTATGTATTTATGTTCATATATTTTATTCCTATTTATGTTTTATGTTGGGCGGCACGGTGGCGCAGTGGGTAGCGCTGCTGCCTTGCAGTTGGGAGATCTGGGGACCCGGGTTCGCTTCCCGGGCCCTCCCTGCGTGGAGTTTGCATGTTCTCCCCGTGTCTGCGTGGGTTTCCTCCGTGCGCTCCGGTTTCCTCCCACAGTCCAAAGACATGCAGGTTAGGTGGATTGGCGATTCTAAATTGGCCCTAGTGTGTGCTTGGTGTGTTTGTGTGTGTCCTGCGGTGGGTTGGCACCCTACCCAGGATTGGTTCCTGCCTTGTGCCCTGTGTTGGCTGGGATTGGCTCCAGCAGACCCCCGTGACCCTGTGTTCGGATTCAGCGGGTTGGACAATGGATGGATGGATGTTTTATGTTAATTTGTTTCGTTTTTCTTTTATTCTTTTATTGTAAAGCACTTTGGCCACAGCATTACTATGTTGTTTTAAATGAGCTATATAAATAGACATTGACAACTGAAACATTTTTTTTTTTTTTTTTTTTTTTTTTTAGCAAACACAGCCTATGGTCTTCTGTTGTACAGATTGGGAAATATGTGCGAAAATTTGGCTTCACACATTCAGTTTCATATATAGATAGCAGGTGAACCTAACGCAGCCTAGAGTGGGGGCACTAACTATATTTCAGAACTAAAAATAACTTATGGTGTTCCCCTGTGCAAATGGGGCAGAGATTGGTTCAACAGTGTGAGTTTGCACACTGTACAAACATACATGTAGCTTTATGTGTTAGATAACATTTTACCTTAATATAATTGAATAATTAGGGTCATCAGTAACTGAAAATATTACAAATCAACCATTGCATAGATTCAATATCCTGTTATTAATTAAATTGTGAAACCATAAGCAATATACCAATCCAATCAAAAGAACACATTTTTCATGAGGGAAAAGTGTTTCAGAGTGTTTCAGACTAAGGATCAATTTGTTAAATTTAAAGATACTGCACATGACCTATGGCAAACAGTCACTTAATAGTGTAATCTCAAATACAATTACCATATTTATTTTACTAAACTTTTTTATGTTAAAAATACTAAAATTCTAATCCATTGTTGCTGGATCTTATTTGCTTTTCAAAGTCCTAGATTTCAGCCAGTGATATGTAAATATCCTTTGGCCATGAAGAAAGCATAAAATGAGCCTTTCAAGTAGTTGTTATCCTTTATGTTGAAACATTTTTGCCTTTAATATCATAAAAAGGCAACATTAACAGTAAGCAACAACAAAACCCTTTGGTGCTAATCCCCATACCTCTTTCAAAATATTTTGTTAATCTAGATACGTCACAATTAGCACACACAATTGAAAATGCAACCAAGTTAGATATGAGTTTCCCCAAGTTCAGACCCATAGAACAATCAGGATGTCATTTTCCCTCTAATTGATCTTATCTTCATTTAGCTAGTCTTTTTCCTCTTATTCTGCACTTACGAAAGAGCAGTAGTAGGAGAGTAGAGACGAGTAGGAAGAGGAGTAGGTGCATTTATAGTATATTTAGTAATATTTGCATTTTTCCATAATTTTAAATGCTCAAGTCTTCTTTTATCCATCCATCCATCCTCTTCCGCTTATCTGAGGTCGGGTCGCGGGGGCAGCAGCTTGAGCAGAGATGCCCAGACTTCCCTCTCCCCGGCCACTTCTTCTAGCTCTTCCGGGAGAATCCCAAGGCGTTCCCAGGCCAGCCGAGAGACATAGTCCCTCCAGCTTGTCCTGGGTCTTCCCGGGGCCTCCTCCCGGTTAGACGTGCCCGGAACACCTCACCAGGGAGGCGTCCAGGAGGCATCCTAATCAGATGCCCAAGCCACCTCATCTGACTCCTCTCGATGCGGAGGAGCAGCGGCTCTACTCTGAGCCCCTCCTGGATGACTGAGCTTCTCACCCTATCTTTAAGGGAAAGCCCAGACACCCTGCGGAGGAAACTCATTTCAGCCGCTTGTATTCGCGATCTCGTTCTTTCAGTCACTACCCATAGCTCATGACCATAGATGAGGGTAGGAACATAGATCGACTGGTAAATTGAGAGCTTTGCCTTGCGGCTCAGCTCCTTTTTCACCACGACAGACCGATGCAGAGCCCGCATTACTGTGGAATGCTGCACCGATCCGCCTGTCGATCTCACACTCCATTCTTCCCTCACTCGTGAACAAGACCCCGAGATACTTGAACTCCTCCACTTGGGGCAGGATCTCGCTACCAACCCTGAGAGGGCACTCCACCCTTTTCCGGCTGAGGACCATGGTCTCAGATTTGGAGGTGCTGATTCCAATCCCAGCCGCTTCACACTCGGCTGCGAACCGATCCATTGATGAAGCAAACAGGACATCATCATCTGCAAAAAGCAGTGACCCAATCCTGAGTCCACCAAACCGGACCCCCTCAATGCCCTGGCTGCGCCTAGAAATTCTGTCCATAAAAGTTATGAACAGAATTGGTGACAAAGGGCAGCCCTGGCAGAGTCCAACTCTCACTGGAAACGGGTTCGACTTACTGCCGGCAATGCAGACCAAGCTCTGGCACCGATCGTACAGGGACCGAACAGCCCTTATCAGGGGGTCCGGTACCCCATACTCTCGGAGTCTTCTTTTACACATTCCTATTAATTTACCTTTTTCTGTGGAGTCTGCTCCTTACTTATTAATTTAAAAGTGGAAATTAATAAAGAGCAGAGGAGGAGACACAAGGGCAAATGACAATTAAAGGCTACTGCTGCTACTACTACTGGAAAAGGATATAATCAATAAATAATATGTAATTTTAGGCAGTTATTTTCATTTGCAGACTTTGTTTAGCCAGTCGGATGTAATCAGTGACTTGTTCCAGTGAAGCCGGTCACATAATGCAACATGCACAGCGACTTACTCCAACTAGTCTAATGCTCGCTGCAATAAAGTAAAACAGGTCTGATTAACAAGCAGACTTTGCATTGACAGATTTTTGTAGATCAGAATTGATCATGGAAATTACAATGGGTGTTCATCTAGAATTGAGATTATACAGTATGTATAAACAATACATATTTTCTGGAAATCACTGCCTTGCAGGGAACTGCAACCTTTAAAATGTTCAAAAAGTACATAAAAAAAAGGGTTATCCACCGATCCCAGCAACTATAAACCACTTATCTTAACATGCACCATAAGTATATTAGTACAAGCAATTCATGAAATTGAGAAACATGCATCAAGTACAGTCATATATAGTATCAAATAATGAGCAAATGTTTAGATAAGGGAGATGGAGTTTCACAAATGCTATATATTTAATTTCACAGGGAAACACGAAAAGCATTTGGATTAAGTACACATGACATTTACTATGATTTTCAAAAAGCTTTTCATGAAGTAACACTTTGGAATCTAATAATTAAACAAAACTCTGAAATTTATAATTCACTATTCAGATGGGTGCAAATGTGGCTTAAACACATGAAAAAACCCACAGTGCAATCTGTTTTTTCTGAATTTAAGAGAGGCTAAAGAGAAGTAAGTAGGAGTCTTTGTTCTTTTTTATTTATCACAGTGATCTAGATATCAATGTCACAAACAAGCTGCTTAAAATTGCAACTGACACTAAACTAGGTTGACTGGCAGATAAAGTACAATCAAGCAAATTGTACACAAGAGGATCAGGAGAAAAAGCAGAGTTGGGCAAGTATGTAGCAGATGAAGTTTAATGTAAATAAATGAAGTGTTTCACACAGTAGGTAAAAATGTATCTAATTACACAATGTGGAGGAGTTGAAACATGAGACAAATGTAAAATTACATTTCCCATACTTGCAAAGTCCAAATTTTGGTTGCAGGAGATCAAAGCTCAAGGGAGGAAAAAGTCCCGGAGAGGTCCATTATCGGGCCCACTCAAGCATACATCCACACTAAGCAATTTGGAATCAGAAATCAACCAAACTTAGCATGTTTTGTGGGATGTGGGAAACCAGCATCAGAAATAATGGAGAGCAAAAGGCAAAAATGCTCTCAAATAAAACAAATTCACCTCTTAAAGGATTAAGTTTTTTTATTGGTTATTTTTCCATCATTGTGACTGTGAGATGGCAGTGTAAGAAGAATCTTTCCGCAGTGGGTTCCACAGCACCGAACCCAGTCTATCCTTGGAGATAATGCTACTAACTGGACTCAACTTGTTGCTGTATACAACAAAGTGATGTACTATTGAGCTTGTAAAGGCTAACACAGCATGCTGTGGTGAACACAAGTCAAGGAAGATTATGATTATGCTTAAGCTGTGTAGCTCACTTGTAATGCATCATCTACAATATTGTATGCAGTTATATTCTCCATTTTTTAATAAACAAAATGCTATAAAAAGTTCAAGGAAAACCTATTAGACTGATCCTGGGACTGAGGGGTAAATGCTATTAGGAGTAATTGAAGAAATTGAATATTTTCAGAGGGGTTTTGAACTTTTAAATATGCATCTGAATATATGATATTCATATCTGAATGCTGAGGCCTTACTAAGATCATATTGTTCTGTTATTGTTGTACTACATATATGTTGCATAAATTACAGATGTACATTCCATTAATTAAGGGACAACGTCGTAGCATTCTTTAGTTCTTTCAGCTAAAAGCAAAACAGTAAAACACACTTGTTTATGCATTAGTCACAACAGAATCACAGCAGACAGGACATCCAGGATGGGGAAAAAAAAAATCAAGAACAAACAGTGAATGGCATGAGTTAGATAGGATAACAGGCTTTAAAGTTGGAAGCTGAACACTTCAAAGTAGCATATATTTTGACAAGAACATTTCATAATTTAACCCATGAAAATCTTGCTGGCTGCTCAATGATCTTAAGCGGCAATGCAAATGGGACCATGTTAAGCTACACAGACTTTATTCAAGGACAGGTGTTACAGTAATTTAAAGCTAATCTTTGTCATATTGAAGATGACACACTCAGTTTTACTGTTTTGTTTTTAAGTGAAATCGATCATTTAAAATAGTGCCTCCCAGTTTAAAAGCCTAGCCTGTTGACAGGCCTGCCATCTTCCGAGGGTTAAAGATGTGAATGAACACTTGCAAGACATGTTAATAGAAGGGTCAATCAAAAAGTAAAGGCAATTTGAAAATTGCATTGTAACCGCAATGGATAGAAGCAGACACAATACAACACATTCGCAATGGGTAGTGTGAATAGTTCAAACACGCACAATACAATGCTCTGCCATTAGTCAAGATGAGGCCAAGGTCAAATAAACATGGCTCCACTGTGAGATAACAGCATTGTTGAAAAATGCGCTCTAGTGAGATTTCTTTGGGCACAGGGAGTGAAACCTGCTGAAATTCACCAAGGATGTTGGTTCAGTATGGAAGTGAGAACAGGACGACTCAGGTAAATGTTTATAAGAAAGATTTAACCGATGAAGCTTGATCTAGCTGACCATCAACAATGCAGCACATCTATATGTCGAATGCCTTCATCAGAGAAGACCGACAGATTATGTTATCCGCTGTTGCTGCAACATCTGGATATCAGCAATGGACCTGCACGTGACAGAGTGTGATGATTTAGAATACCAAGAAGTTAGCGCAAGATGGAGTACCCAAACAGCTTACTGATCTACACAAGCAACAGAGCAAGGAGGTTGAAACTTTGGAAAAGCATCTGGGAAAATAAAGGCACAGTAACAAATAGTGATGCACCAATATGGAAATTCTGGGTAATACTGATAACCAATATGTTTTTGTCCATCTTTGCCAATAATGATAACCAATGAACGATAATTTTTTTTTTAATTTACTTCAGGTTTGAATGTGTTAATTATGCTGAAAATGTAATTACCATCATCAAAGAAACAATAGTAGCATGTTAAACAGAGATTAACTTATTTTTATTAACTTGCTGACTTTTGCACTCTTCTTTGCTATAGATATAATCAACCAGTACTTTCTGTAAGGAAAAAGAGCAAGATGTGGCCCTTCTCTATAGAAAAAAAAAAAATACTCCAGGTCATGTACAAAAATCTGCTTAAGATACACATCCTGGTTAACTTAAGCACATCAAGACACCATGCCATTACAGAACATGGCATTGGGTATATTAACAAAAAAGTGAATGCATATACTTTGTGCCATAATCAGACATATATTACTTTAAGTAAAACTAAAATTAAAGGTACAATGAGGCAGTAACACTGGCCTTAGGTTGGCTTCTTTAAAAGCACAAACAAAAAGAAACATTTCTACCCTTTCACCAGCATGTCTGTTTTTCTTTTCATTTACTATATTTGACACAGCTGAAAAAAGGCGTTCACCGTCTACACTGGTACAAAGTGCTAATAGATACTTGATCACTGCCTTGGCCAAGGTTGGGAAACGGGCTGCATTGCATTTCCAATACTGGAGGGCACAGTTATTTCTGGAAATAGGGGGGGCTTGCTGAGATAGGTATTCAGCTGAAAAAAAAAAACAAGTTTACAAACGTTTACCTGTTTTATAATAAAAAATAATAAACTATTATTAGATATGACCAGATATGTGGAAAGAAAAACAGGACAACCCCTGTACCAACCACCTCCATTAATAGAAACTTGTGACGTTGAAAGTTTGACGTATAATGATTTGGGTCATATACAGTGGTGTGAAAAACTATTTGCCCCCTTCCTGATTTCTTATTCTTTTGCATGTTTGTCACACAAAATGTTTCTGATCATCAAACACATTTAACCATTAGTCAAATATAACACAAGTAAACACAAAATGCAGTTTGTAAATGGTGGTTTTTATTATTTAGGGAGAAAAAAAATCCAAACCTACATGGCCCTGTGTGAAAAAGTAATTGCCCCCTGAACCTAATAACTGGTTGGGCCACCCTTAGCAGCAATAACTGCAATCAAGCATTTGCGATAACTTGCAATGAGTCTTTTACAGCGCTCTGGAGGAATTTTGGCCCACTCATCTTTGCAAAATTGTTGTAATTCAGCTTTATTTGAGGGTTTTCTAGCATGAACCGCCTTTTTAAGGTCATGCCATAGCATCTCAATTGGATTCAGGTCAGGACTTTGACTAGGCCACTCCAAAGTCTTCATTTTGTTTTTCTTCAGCCATTCAGAGGTGGATTTTCTGGTGTGTTTTGGGTCATTGTCCTGTTGCAGCACCCAAGATCGCTTCAGCTTGAGTTGACGAACAGATGGCCGGACATTCTCCTTCAGGATTTTTTGGTAGACAGTAGAATTCATGGTTCCATCTATCACAGCAAGCCTTCCAGGTCCTGAAGCAGCAAAACAACCCCAGACCATCACACTACCACCACCATATTTTACTGTTGGTATCATGTTCTTTTTCTGAAATGCTGTGTTCCTTTTACGCCAGATGTAACGGGACATTTGCCTTCCAAAAAGTTCAACTTTTGATTCATCAGTCCACAAGGTATTTTCCCAAAAGTCTTGGCAATCATTGAGATGTTTCTTAGCAAAATTGAGACGAGCCCTAATGTTCTTTTTGCTTAACAGTGGTTTGCGTCTTGGAAATCTGCCATGCAGGCCGTTTTTGCCCAGTCTCTTTCTTATGGTGGAGTCGTGAACACTGACCTTAATTGAGGCAAGTGAGGCCTGCAGTTCTTTAGACGTTGTCCTGGGGTCTTTTGTGACCTCTCGGATGAGTCGTCTCTGCGCTCTTGGGGTAATTTTGGTCGGCCGGCCACTCCTGGGAAGGTTCACCACTGTTCCATATTTTTGCCATTTGTGGATAATGGATCTCACTGTGGTTCGCTGGATTCCCAAAGCTTTAGAAATGGCTTTATAACCTTTACCAGACTGATAGATCTCAATTACTTCTGTTCTCATTTGTTCCTGAATTTCTTTGGATCTTGGCATGATGTCTAGCTTTTGAGGTGTTTTTGGTCTACTTCTCTGTGTCAGGCAGCTCCTGTTTAAGTGATTTCTTGATTGAAACAGGTGTGGCAGTAATCAGGCCTGGGGGTGGCTACGGAAATTGAACTCAGGTGTGATACACCACAGTTAGGTTATTTTTTAACAAGGGGGCGATTACTTTTTCACACATGGCCATGTAGGTTTGGATTTTTTTTCTCCCTAAATAATAAAAACCATCATTTAAAAACTGCATTTTGTGTTTACTTGTGTTATATTTGACTAATGGTTAAATGTGTTTGATGATCAGAAACATTTTGTGTGACAAACATGCAAAAGAATAAGAAATCAGGAAGGGGGCAAATAGTTTTTCACACCACTGTAAAAGGCATTCTATAAAGTGTGATGCGGATCAACTTTTAAGTGATGCAGCACATGCTGTTCCACAATGAAACACTTTCTAACACAGGTGTGCCTTGAAATATTGAGAGACTGCTGTATATTTTAGGGTGATTGTTTTAAAGTAATGCTTACATTAAAACTGGAGTACATCTTGCCTTAAAATCTTTTACAGTTTAGACACATCAGACACATCTTTCACAAGGTACAAAACTTGAAGCTGCATTCTAGCATGCAGGCCAACCTGTTCCTCCTTTTTAAGTACCCACTAAATTAAATTCCTCCAATATTTTTCCACAGCGACTCGACTAAAATGGAAAAAAACCACAAACTGCGCTGCTGCAATAACAGCTTTGTAGGCAATCTGGCAAATAAAGTGTAAAAACCTGCTGAAAAAGGCGAGGTGATGCCATTAACATGTTCCTTTTTTTCCTCAGCTAATGTTTGCAGAGCAGTTTGCCCCTCACTCATGCACTGTCCCAGCAAGCCGCCTCTCAGTGGAGACTGTTTCCAGAAAATGTACAAGGATACGGATTAGATATTAGGAAGCTGCAGTGTATGGCTTTTTTGTTTTTTTTTTGTTTTTTTAATTCTGGACGTATGATAATACTAATTACTATGATTATTGTTAATAATTTTATGATTGTTATTTCACCTCTGTGGCAGTTGAATGTGGTTTTGCAGCCACATACGAATTTTCTTCATACATCTCCAGCAATGAAGCAGCAACATCTCTCTAAGCGCAAATCTTTTTCTCTTGTGGTACGCTGTTGCTCTTTATTATCTCCTTCACCAGGTGACTTCTCGACCAGTTGTTTGTCAAGTGCTTCTTGCGCTTGATTTTTGGTATCTCAGTCACAAAATTGATCTTTGTACCATGGATCAAGGACAGTAGATTGATAGTATAGAGGCTTGGAGAATGCACCACTGAAGCGTTTTGTGACAGTTTCCAAAAGTGTGATTTTCGCCGTCTGAACTCCAGAATCTGTCTTGTCACACTTGCTAAGCATACTTTTAAGCATTTCAACAGACGGAGTCACATTGGCAATTATAAATGAATGTGCGCTTACTTCAGCGTGTCCTGCTGAAGCATTCTTGCTGGGGTACCAAGGTCTGTTTGTTTTTCTCTCAGCCACATACTTAAAATGAGTAACTATTCGCCTCCCAATGACAAAACAGTTGGAGATTCTCTGGCTCAATAAGCCTTCATTTACAGCAAGCTACAAAGTGTGAGCCATGCAGCTTAAACTTTTAATGCCACTTTCTTCCATAGCATTTGCCATACTGCGAGTGTTGTCACGAAGCACAACATGCACATTACTGTTTTAAATGTTCCACTTCGTTAACATGAATCAAAAGCTTGTGCAATGAAAGTTGCAAAATGAGAACTCTTTTTGCCTCAACATTTTCGTCAATCCAGTGTGCCATTAGACTCAACATACTCATGGGGCTGACTGCTGAACTCCACATATCTGTAGTGAAGCTAATGCTGGTGACATTGTTTCTTAAAAGCTTGTGGATATGTGTAGCAGTTGCATCATATAATACAGGCAGTGAGACATCTGCAAAGTATCCCCGGCTTGAAAGAATGTACCGAGGTTCTGAATGATGTAGTAGCTGGCAAAATCCCTCATCCTCATCTTGGGGGGGGAAAAGGTTGGTCAGTAGTTATGCCTTTAGCTCTGGTGCGGTCTTTGAGGAAATGTCTTCACATTCTGAAGGGTTTGCTGTATGAGGCTACCGCTAGCATCTGACTTAACGTTCGTTTTGGTAGCATTAGTTGCTAAAAATTCCATGTATAATTCGATATGGTGGTTCTTCAGATGGGTAATTAAATTTGTGATATTGAAAGATTTAATTTTAAAATCTCTTCGCATAATCTCATTTTTGCAGGCAGACCAGATAGCAAATTTGTTGTCTTTATTTTTCCACAGAAAAATATGACCACACAGCAGACATGTTGCTTTACTAACGATATCTGCCACATTGAGTAAACAACGTGTGTAGTACTCCTTTCAGCAAAACTAGGAAACCCTGTTTTTTTTTTTTGTGAGCGCATGTTTTTCTGCAGCTTAATATTTGCCTCACCGAACAATGAAACGAGTATTTAATTATTTAGTGAACTGATAATGTTAATAAGCCCGAATTATATCAGTTGGCAGTACTGGTTTAAATGTACACATCTGACCAATTTCGATGTCGTCATTTTCAATGAACATCGGCCGATAACAATACAGTTTCCGATATATCATGCATCTCTAATAACAAATGCCTCGAAAGAATTAAGCTTGGCCTTAAAGATAGTAACAAGACTTGTTTCTATGCACTTTTTGTGCAATGAGATTTTAAAGAATAACTGTACTGTTATTATGAAAAACAGCACTGCAAGAAATAAGCATTTTATTAAAAAAATTTTAACCAACACCAATTGATTGATCAAAATAATAAACCAACTAACTAATCAATTAGCAAAATAGTTGTTACTGATTCCTGAGCTACATTCATTTTCCCACATGAGGTAAATGGAAGGAAGCCATTAAAGTGCTGGTTTTTCTGTATTTATTAAATGTTCATAAATTTTTTACTTTTTTGGCACTCATATTAAACAAGCAAACAGTGCTGTGTGTGTGTGTATATATATTTTAGTGCTGGGCATATACCGGTTCATAGGACAGAGTGGTGGCTCTGAGGCTAGGGATATGCCCTGGCAATTGGAAGGTTGCCGGTTCGAATCTCGTAAATGCCAAAAGGGACTCTGCTCTGTTGGACCTGCAATTGCTGAGCGCTTTGAGTAGTGAGAAAAGCACTATATAAATGCAAAGAATTATTATTAAAGAATTACTACCGAAAACCGTTTTTTATTTTTGTCATACCGCAACACTGGTTTAAATAGCCTAAACTACGTTCAGAATGTCGCGCAGCGGGGAAACTGTTTAAGGGTACTTTTTCACTGCTACACCACTAAACACATACATAACGGAGTACATGCGTCATTGGAGGTATTGAGCGGTGAAAATGGACAGAGAACATTACGAAACTGAAGCTGTAGCAGATGATAAAGCTGAACATGATAACACAGAAGAACCTCTGCTGAAAAAAGGAGTCATGTCTGTTGTCTGGTGATACTTTGGTTTTAAAAGGTCAGATGTGGACCATTATTATGTTCAAATATGTTAATACTGTTTCTATATGACCGAGATGAGGTGACAAATCTCATTGAAGCCAGGGGATGGTGGAAAGTGCTCAAGTGCTTTTATTAAAAACAGTCGAAAGTAAAACCAAAAGTGCACATTGTGCAGTATTAAAAAAAAAAAATACCCAAATAAAAAGCAAATCCATACAACCAGTGAAACGTGGGGATAAAATCCATAATAAATAAATCCGTTAAAATTGAGGTTAAAATGCAGTCTCTCTTCTCACCCGATTGCAGCCCACCACCTTCTGTTTCCCCGGCTCACCCATCACTGGCATTGCTGACGGAGCCTCTGCAGCATGAACTCCTTTCTGCTGACCCCCCGTCATGGCTGCCGCCACACTGCGTAGCCAGGCCATCCAAGGTCAGCACACCTCCTGTCTTCCTTCGCGCTCACTCAGTCACACCTTGGATCCATTGGGGGGTCTTACATCTCGCTCGCCCCACTCTACACGCTTAGTCAGTGGGGCGAACCAGCCCCTAGAGCGCCTCAACCTGTGCTCCCTCACGGAGCCCCAGCTCGTGCTGCCTTCTCCTTCCTGGTGTCTGGGTCATCTCCCATGACTGCCTTTACCCTTCTTTAACCTCCTTCTGTTCTATCTTCTCTTCTTTCCTTTCCCCCTATCCTGCTGGCCCATAAATTTACGTCTCTGTGGGTGCACCACCTTAATCACACACCGCAGGAAACAGATGAAGCAATTGAGAATGATCGCACCAGCACGTGCGCCCCAATTACCTCATCAACTCCCTGCAGTTGTGCAATCGCGCCCAGAGACAGACACAGCTAACTGTATTTTAAAACTGGCCATATTTTTTTTTGAAGCCGCGGACCCGCTATACCACAAATAGCATTATAAATGCAAGTTGCAGGTTTATTACTTATGTATATAGCTTAGCTTGAAGCAAGGTCCACATTAATGCAATTTGCAATATTATGGTTCAGTTGGTAAAGATGTCATCACCAAGTTGCACTTGTTTTATTTTATTTTTATTTGGTGAATACTGTGTAATGTAATGTAATTGAAGTAATAGTATTATTACTGGAAGTTGCACTATTATTTATTTTATTGTTATTATTTATTAGTTTAAATATTACGCAGTTTAATGATGGTAAATTTGTTCAAAAAGTCACTAACGTGTCAGTGGACAGAAATTGTTAACATTAACAGAAAGTGTAGTTGGTTTACAAAAAATATTTACTATTTATTCCTTTTCTAAGACATGTTCAGTGCAATGCAACTTTTGACAAGCACCTCTGGATATTTTACGAATTCTAAATGCTTCTTTGGATGGTTGAAAATGTTGTGAAAATTATAGTTTAGGGTTGTTTGCAAAATTTGTTCAATTAAAAGGTTCTATATTTTGACTACAACTGTCATGCAATGTGATTCCTTCTCTTCATTGGGGCCACCCCCTTGAAAACTATTCCCCAAAGTAATGACACGATATATTTTAAGTCTCACATACCATCTTCTGTGCTTTTTTTTTTTTTTTGCACCTTCACAATACCACCAAAATGTACCGCTGCGTATTTGAGCCACAGAGAAAGAAAAAATAAAGACATAATGAAAATGTCTATTTTGTGATTAAAGTGGAAATTTCGGCTTTAAACTCAATGTCCACTTTAACCTCATAGTTTATCATTAAAGCAGGCCATCGTAAATGTCATTTTAAAACCGATCCAGTTGTTAAATCGCTACGCGCTTCTGGGGCTTCCCCCTGACCTGACAACAGCAGCAAGCAGCATCGTCACACAGAACACATTAAATTTATAATATTCCAGCTCTCTGCACATTTAGAATTCTTAGATTTATACTTGATATCACTTTCATGATGAAATGCATTAAAATATGTACAGTGCATCCGGAAAGTATTCACAACGCATCACTTTTTCCACATTTTGTTATGTTACAGCCTTATTCCAAAATGGATTAAATTCATTTTTTTCCTCAAAATTCTACACACAACACCCCATAATGACAACGTGAAAAAAGTTTACTCGAGGTTTTTGCAAATTTATTAAAAATAAAAAAACTGAGAAATCACATGTACATAAGTATTCACAGCCTTTGCTCAATACTTTGTCGATGCACCGTTGGCAGCAGTTACAGCCTCAAGTCTTTTTGAATATGATGCCACAAGCTTGGCACACCTATCCTTGGCCAGTTTTGCCCATTCCTCTTTGCAGCACCTCTCAAGCTCCATCAGGTTGGATGGGAAGCGTCGGTGCACAGCCATTTTAAGATCTCTCCAGAGATGTTCAATCGGATTCAAGTCTGGGCTCTGGCTGGGCCACTCAAGGACATTCACTGAGTTGTCCTGAAGCCACTCCTTTGATATATTGGCTGTGTGCTTAGGGTCGTTGTCCTGCTGAAAGATGAACCATCACCCCAGTCTGAGGTCAAGAGTGCTCTGGAGCAGGTTTTCATCCAGGATGTCTCTGTACATTACTGCAGTCATCTTTCCTTTTATCCTGACTAGTCTCCCAGTCCCTGCCACTGAAAAACATCCCCACAGCATGATGCTACAACCACCATGCTTCACTGTAGGGATGGTATTGGCCTGGTGATGAGCGGTGCCTGGTTTCCTCCAAACGTGATGCCTGGCATTCACACCAAAGAGTTCAATCTTTGTCTCATCAGACCAGAGAATTTTCTCTCTCATGGTCTGAGAGTCCTTCAGGTGCCTTTTGGCAAACTCCAGGCGGGCTGCCATGTGCCTTTTACTAAAACTACTAGGTTTGTGCTCTGACATGAACTGTCAACTGTGGGACCTTATATAGACAGGTGTGTGCCTTTCCAAATCATGTCCAATCAACTGAATTTATCAGAGGTGGACTCCAATTAAGCTGCAGAAACATCAAGGATGATCAGGGGAAACAGGATGCACCTGAGCTCAATTTTGAGCTTCATGGCAAAGGCTGTGAATACTTATGTACATGTGCTTTCTCAGTTTTTTTATATTTTTAATAAATTTGAAAAAACCTCAAGTAAACTTTTTTCACGTTGTCATTATGGGGTGTTGTGTGTAGAATTCTGAGGGGAAAAAAAATGAATTCAATCCATTTTGGAATAAGGCTGTAACATAACAAATAGTGGAAAAAGTGATGCGCTGTGAATACTTCCCGGATGCACTGTACATACAATTTAATGCTGCAAAAATGCATCAAGTGTAGTCTGTCTTTTGTTTTTGTAAGTTTATACTTTGTCCTTTGCAGTTCGTCTTTTCTGTAATGCCCATTCCTCACGCAGTTGATTTTCTTGTTGTAAGAGACGCACTATGGTATATTTTGGTACACCAGTTATCCTAGCGAGCCTACGATGGCTTGTATTAAATGGTGGGCTTTTAATTTTATCCGGCAAAGCAATTTTACTTGAAAGTGTAAAATAAATTCTTGGCATCTTGGCAAGGGTTATAATTTTATAAATACAATTGACAAAAAAAAAGTTTGCTTATACGTTATACATACATGCGAGGTGGTGTAGGGGTAACTGAATACGGTTCGGTAGTGGTGACGGTAGACTATTAAGCAGACATGTGCTACTCCACTCTAAGATTATACTATCTAAACTTACCAATGCTTTTTCGACGGGCGACGATAGATGACTGACTTGCAGCACGCGTCTGCTACTGTCCCAATTTCTTAGTTTATTATTTTGGTTTTCATTCCTTGAGATTTGGCCCAAATAAGCGGCTGCCCCAATTAACCGGTGGCCCAATTAAGCGGAATCGACTGTACATACATACATACATACATACATACATATATATATATATATATATATATATATATATACACACACACACACACACACACACACACACACACAGTAGACCCCCCGAAGTCACGGTTCGAAGTCGCGGACTTTTCCTTAGAACCTAACTATTAATTGTTAGCAGAAAGCGCAAATATCCTCCGCAATTTTTTATGGCTTTTTTCGTGGCAATACTGTGCCGTAGAGAGACCAGGAAGCAACTGCTGAGGGAAACGCGGTTTGGGATGGTGAAAGTAGCCAATCCAAGAGCGTTATTCATTTCTCCTTGATGCTGATTGACTGCTGCCCTGCGACGCGTCTCCAGCTGAATGTTCTCGTGTTTTCCACTTTGTTATTGTATTCATTGTTATTCTTAAAACGCACAAGATGACGCCGAAACGCTGTGCACCTTCCAAGGCTTCTGGCACTGAGCCTAAGCGCCAGAAAAAGTTTAAAACACTCCAGGAGAAGGTTGAACTACTGGATTTGCTCCAGGAACTAAAAAGTTATGCTGCAGTAGCGTGCCACTATGGCATTAATGAAAGCACCGCACGCTACATAAAGAAGAACGAAGCAGCGATCTGGAGTACCGTATCTGTAAGTTTCTGTGATAGTGCCAAAAAGGTAACGACCGTAAGGAATAAAAATATCGTCAGGATGGAATCTGCCTTGGCATTGTGGATCACCGACTGCAGGAAGAAGAACATCCCCTTGGATGGTAACATAATCCGTGAGAAAGCACGGAAATTGTACCAGCAGTTCGCTACAGGAGACAATGTAGCAACTTCCCATCACAATGTTCTTGAAACCTATAAAGAAAAGCCAGCACGAAGCCCCACCAGAAGAAGACCCGTTCAAAGATACAACTCCTCCTGAAGAAGAGGCGCCACCCGAGGAGTTTTAAATCCTCTGCATCGTACTGCACAGCTACTTCATCATCATCATCAATATCATTCATCACTGGTGAGTACCCGTACATTTTACTATATTTTAATTAAATTAAATTATTATGTATTTACTCTACTTATAACAAAGAAAACTTGCTTGCATGAATTACAGTACGCATAACAGTAACATCGGTATTTTACATTCTAGCACAACGGGAGACATAGCGGTACAGTACTGTACAGTATACGGGTTTAACTTTACATTCTGTTTTTAGGTAATGTATTAAGATAATTTTTTAGGTAATGTATTAAGCTGAGTTTGCAACAAAATTAAAGTGCTTTGGGGGCATACTGTATTTATCCTCAATTTTTCTTTACCAGGTCTAATACACCACTTGTCACTCCAGTCTCACAATCTTATTTTTCATTCTCCGATTTACAACAAAATGTGGTGCCTTAAGAACAGAGGAATGTGAATTTGAAATAGCGAGAGATAAGAAAGGGAGAGATTCCATTTTGAAATTCAAGCCATGAAAATACCCCGCACACAATGAGCTTTTGCATGGTATTATTTCTGGCAATTATTTTTTCTTGCTGTATGTAATATTAATAGTTTAGTTTTACTTTTAGCTTGCACAGATTTTAATACAGCCTCCATTCACTAGTTCATTTATTGAAAACGAATATCACACTTTAGGCTATTGGTGTAACACTGCCTATCCCATCAGTATTTAGTACAAAGATACAACAAATGCTAGATAGCAGACTAGTTCATCATGATACAATTTATCAATTACAAAAACTGGAATGTACTGTATGTAAGTACTCTTTCAAATATATAAACTGAATTACTGAATTATATTAAAACAGGTTGTTCTCTGCCTTATGTAAATGGTTGCCAGGACAGGCTCTAGCTGCATGTGTATTTAAACTGGATATGTGTATTAGAAAATGTATAATTATATACAGTAACACTATAAAATGTAGATGTTCTTTAAAATACTAGCAGCTCTTAATTAGGTCAGAAAGGAGTCTGGGTTAAAAATAAAACCTCTATAGCAAATGCATATCGCTCCAAATCATTTTTTTTCAGGATCTGACACCACTGTGTATTTTGTTAAGAAGGCTCGACAGCACCTTCACTTTTAGTGGAAGCCAAAAAGTCAGTAAATTTCCCCAGATCCTCACTAACATTTACAGATGCACAGTGGAGGGCAAACTGACTTGCTTCATCTCTGTGATGGCACACAAAGCCCTGCATAAATTTAATTTTCTCAAATCCTGTAAAGCCCAGCAACAACAAAATAATAATTACACCCAAAACACCCCACCTCCAATAAACAACTTCACAGCTTACAATAATTTAGCAGAAAACTCAAACACAGCTTACCCACAGGCCATTACGAAATTATCTGTCTGATCTGTAGTAAGACACCAACATAAACAGGGCCTAAAAAAAGTATTGTTCCACCCCCCCCCCCCCCCCAAAAACACTGAATCAAAATCGATTTAATTAGGCTTTTTTCACATTGAACAACAGAAAACAAATCTTAAATGTCAATGTAGAATACTCTTTAAAAATTCAACAACATTTATTACAATCATTAAACAATAATTGACTAATTAATAATCAATTGCCCAAGTATTCAACTCCTTCAAGTCGGTATTTAATAAAAAAAACAGACAGGGGGTAAAGTGGAAACTCATTATACATATACATTGGGCATGGGGAATTAAAACAAAAGACAGCCACACTAACCACTATGCTGCACATAAAATTCAGTATTAAAATAATAATAATTGCATTTTTTGCCACATAACACTAAAAAAATACACACAATTTGTTCTTCCACTTCTGTTTCACCTGTATCACATGCAAACTTACACAGAATGTAAAAAGTAATTGCCAAAAACACAACTCAGCAAAAAAAGGAAAAAAGAAATCATTAGTCCTTAATAAAAATATAATGATCAATAGGTACAAAATTTATATAAACTAGGAATACTAAATGAGCCTTTATACATGTCAATGTATAAATACTCTTACAATAAATACATATTTATTTTTATTCATCTTGCTCTGTTTTCCCTACACAGATTTGTGGTGTTCAGAATGTTTCTGTTCCCCACAGGAAACACTTAAGTAAATGAAGAACGACCTGATAATTATAAATTAAAGCAAACAATGGTTTTTGCAACACTGTCACTGAAAAGCCTTGGTGTCTTGTCACTTCAATAGGGTTTTAGGAACTTGTAGATGCCATGTCAAGGTATACAGACCTTGTTCTGGCACATCGTAGTTGTAAAAGGACAACTTATTGGGGAATGAATAAAGGAAGGAGACATGGTTATAAAAATGGGAAGATATGTCAATCCAAAAAGTTCTACTGCTCCACAGGAAAGCACTTTCAGGGGCTGATGTTCGCATCCAGCAGGCTGGGTGGCTTTCCCAATATTTCAACATAGTAAAACCAGCAAGTGCTCTTCTTCTCACCTCCTGTAGCAGCTCTTTCAACCCCCCAAACTCTAAAATCCATATTGGTCTAGCTAGCAAATTGAGACCATTAAAACCACATTTAACATTTACTTCCAGGTTCACGTACGGATCAATACAGTTTGACCATCACCTAGTAAACCAGCACCTCTAAACCTGCCATTAAATAAATACTGTCTCAAAGCAGATTTCATGGAACCTACTCCCTACACTTGGGCAACAAGGTCACATCAGTCTCAGGTTGGAGATCTCCACTGTCATATGCCAGCCTTGATAGGTCTGACTAGCTTTTATCAACACTATACTTTGTTCTGAGTTATCTATCCTCTATGACTGTTGACAAAGCATTAACCAGCCAACATTATGGGCAGACTATTGTATCTAGATGGTCTACAGCAGTGCTTCTCAAATTATAGTCCACAAAGTGACAGACACTGTATTTGTGCAAAGTGACATTTTAAAAGCTCAGACATTTTTGCTGTCTGTTATGTATTGTGTACTTTATGTACTTGAACATTTATTTATAACAATCACGACTGCTTTTAGATGTTTAACTCCCTAAATGGACTTCTTTGCTGTTGGATCCATGGGAAAAAGCTCTAAAGCTATCACCATGGACCACTCGGACCCTCTTTCGGTGTGGATATTAAAAACTGCCTACACTCTTGTTCATATGTAGCAGTAGCTTCCATCCTTCCCACCCATTAATTTTTAAACTTTCAGTCTATCCCTCCTGCCCTAAAACTAAAAACCTTGTTCACTGGACTCCCTTTTAAATCTACCTTTATGGCCAAATACATGTCCCAAGTCTTTGCAAAAGCACTTCCTCAACTGGCCAATTATGCACACTGCTTCTGAAAGTCACACTATTATAAAGGTTGATGGGTTTTTATTTATCACTGGCTGAAATCAGAGACTTTGGGACACAATTATATACACATATGTTGTAAAAATAAATGAACTATAATGCAAACTTTACACAATAACATGACTAATGTGATTGAGTTAAGCACACAACCAGCCATTGGCGATTCTTTAAAACCCTTTGTAACCAGTCTTGATCGGAGAATAAATTCAGAATGGTGTGTTGATGGACTCAAAATCTCAAAACCTGGATTTTACTCCATCTGGCACCCTAGCACTGACCTCCATCACAACAAATCTTTTAGACAGTATTCTATTTCAGTACACAGTGTTCTTGTCCAATACTGATTAAAGATTTACACACAAAAATCTAACATTTTTCAGGAAAACAGTCCGTCGAGTCAAACTCAGATAATCTCTTCCTTTTTATCTTTTTCTTATTATAATTAAAGTTTTGCATCACTGCATATATAAAAGTAAGTATGTTTCAAATGTTTCGACTAAACATCATTTACATATACACACGATCGCTGTCACACTCAAATGAGTCCCGAGGGGTTGCCAGCACACGAGGATGTTCATGTATCTTAATGATGAAGTACTAAAATAGAGGCGGACAGGAAATAAGCAACCTTGGAAAGTCACAAGACTTTGTTTCCAGTGGAACAACATGGTGGCAGTTGCAATGGTTATTAACACTCTTTTATAATACGTTTAATACTATTTTGTTTACCTTGTTAAGAGACTGATGGATTATAAACAAACATTCTCATAATTCAATTGAGTAAGAAAATAAAAAAAACTAACCTGGTTTTATGATGTCACCAATTCGGCAGTCCCAAGACCGGCGGAGGAGCACAGACGGTTAATACCGCACCAAGTAGCTTAAGCAAACCAACACACGAAGGAGAAGCGCAGTTGTTAATGACGATGTTAAATGGGTGGCGAACAGCAGCTGATTAAACGAGGCTAAAGTTAGCTGCTTAAGGCTTCACTGAGTCCTTCTTCAAAGCATCAAGCAAATTAAGAAATAACAGCAGAAAACAAATGTCAGCTGACCGCCTGACCGCAGATGTCAGCGCAGCGCCTCGATGCTCACTGGTCAGTCATTACCGACGGCAATGAACACACGACTTCGTAGTGGCGCTGGGAAATCACTAACAGCTACGACACAAAAGTTAACTGCAGTTTCGACTATATGATGTAGAGGCTACAGCTTACAAACAAGAAAAAAAAATCACCAGCCAGCTGACTGCGTCATGACAGCATAAGGAGTTCCTTGTAAAGAAACGACCTCATCTTTAGCAGGCTGCGTGAAGAACTTTGCTTCACTGCTTTGTCGTCTGTACGCTTCCTCAATAAAATACTGTAACAAACATTATGACATCAAACCACAGCAAAGCTACCATCTCAAAGAACAGAAACCACCTGACGCGGCGAAAAAGGCAGCCAGACTTGAAAGAGGCGCCGATACACTCCTGCCTGACTGTAAACCGACAGAGTCTGGACTAAATGAAACTGAACATTTTCTTTTTGCAAAAAGCTGTGAACACATCCCATTACCTGTACAGGTCCAGCATTTGCTCTCGGCGCTTTACTAACATGGCGATACTCGGCAGAAACTGTTTAGCGCGGAGAGTCACGTGACGGAGCGCCACGCCCCCTCGGTCAGCAGACGACAGAAAGGAGAGAGGACGGGGAGGGGTGTGGGCACGCAATTAAGCATGGGTGATTCAGGCAAATTTAAAAAAAAAGAAGCCGCAAAAACGTTTTAAAAGGGAAAGTAACCTCTAAAACGACACTCGAGGAAGACTACGCAACATTAACTTCTCAATTTGCTCAACGTGGGTAGAATTCAGCTGGTAGGACAACGCGAAGAAATGTACTAAAAAACTAAAGTTATAATTTAAGAAAAAGTTATTTGTATCGATTAAGAATTCTAGCCACGGAAGTGTTTGTTTTTTTCGTTAAATGCGTTGCCTTTTTTAAAAACAATTATGGTATAGCTTATTTTATTTGCGTACATATACTGTACCTACTGGATTTTTTTTAATCCACCAATGCCGATTTTATCACGTGGCCGGCCGTCAAACTGCGCAGCCACTCAAGCACTACGAGAGTATTATTACTTCAGTCCGAGTACGCTTATGAGATGGAACAACGAGCAGTCTTAAATTCAAAACAACTGTACATTATATAGTGCCCTTCAGATATCTCTGGCTGGGCAGAGTAATGAAAGAATTATCGTTGTATCCTAATATTTATCCATCAATGCCTCCTTTCTTGGAGCTTTGCAGTAACCTGGTGCTGGTCTTGGCAGCATATGTCACAATGCAGGAAACCACCCTGGATAGGGTGCCAGTTCATTAATGCTCACACTCATTTGGGGCTAGTTTAGAATTGCTAATTAAGGTAATCTGCATTTCTCTAGAAATAAATAAGCACATATATGCATTTTTATGTATAAGCTATTCACCCATCCATCCATTAATCAACCCACGTATTGACTTCAGGGTCATGAGAACATGGTTTCAAACCCTGCAGCAAAATCTGTAAGGCAGGAGCCAAACAACCCTGGGTTAGGCTCCACTCCACTGCAATGCCTGTTTACTGTCAATTGCCTAAAATGACACATTTTTAGAATGCATTAGAAAGGCCAGAATACAATCAAATGAATCCACACAGACATGATAAAATGTCCTGGCTACATAGTGTTACTTGGCCCATGATTTCAATCTAGGACTGTGGAGCTGTGCTAACTGTTCCGTCATGTCACTGTATATATTATATACTGTACATGCACACTACATATACATAAAGTATTCAGACCTCTTCTGTGTTTTTTTTTTTTTAATTTTGCTATGTTGTTGCCTTGTGTTAAAAATCATCTAAATTATTTTTTCCCCACATCATCCAACCAGCTGAATCCAAACACAGGGTCACGGGGGTCTGCTGGAGCCAATCCCAGCCAACACAGGGCACAAGGCAGGAACCAATCCCGGGCAGGGTGCCAACCCACCGCAGTCCCCCACATCAAGCAACACTAAATATTCCAGAATGACAAAGCAAAAACAGTACACCCACACATACTGTATATACAGGATATACTTCATACATATCACATATACTGTGCATTAACTGTATACAGTACTGTATTTACATACGCTGCTTTAAAACAATATTGTCTCCCTTCCTGACTTCCTCTATTAATGTACAGTATATTTTTGTCAATGAAGGTTTTTGGCCTTCAACCAAACTATATTACCATATAAATGGAACATTAGTGAACCAAAAATGTTTTTTTATATCAACATCATTGATGCCATGAATGGACATGACTATCCATCATCAATTGGCAATAATGTGTGTGAAAAAGTAATTGTCCCTTAGTTAAATCAACCCAGTTAAAGGCATAATGAACACAGCCAGGCATTATTATACCCAGAACTGCACAATACAAACCTCACTTATTTTGACCCGTACCGTATGCTTTTCTAATTGCTTTCTTGTTATGGTGAAAAACTGACATTTTATCCAATCACTGTGTTAGTACTTCCCTTCATAAACATATTGTTATATATTGTATACTGGGCAGAAATTGGAGCCAGATGTGACCATGTAAACTCATGAGCTTTTATTATACACACAGGGGGACGGATACCAATAGAAACAATAAAGCAGGTTAAACAGCATATTGGTTTGGTGTATATGAACCCCCCTTTACAGAAGCAAGGATCCCTAACTAAAGGTAGGGCACAGACTCACAGCTTACGTGTTACCAGCCAAAATCTATGGAGGTCTGTTCCTCGTAACTTTATCTATTGTAACCCTCATGACCCTATCTGAGATTGATAGTAATACATAATTGGAATTTGCTTACACAGTAAACAATCAGAATGTTTTGGTAATGTGTACTATTAAGAAAGCTTAAAAGAAACATCTTGGTGCATGTCTACAGTGGGATCAAGAGTTAGTAGACCATGATAAAGATTAATAAAAAACAAACTGCATATTATATTATATTGCCAAAAAAAGGAAAACTACATATTTATTCAAATGCATTCATTACAAGAAAAAGTCATTTTGTTTCTTTAGAATACTAGGGGGCTCCGCCCCCTGCTTGCTTCTCTCGCCAACCCCTGTGTTTGTTTAATCAGATATACATTTTTAAAAGCTTTTTTTTTTCTTCTTTGGAATCGTTGCTTTAACTGTTGCAGGACCACAGAATCTCATAGCGCATGGTCCATAATTGTGTAAGTGCTGTATTCCGCCCTTCATCAATCGGACCTAACAGTGACTTAAAACAAAAAAGGCTTTCGAATTTTACTGTTTTCATATATTTTCTGTACTTTTCTCTGCATGTTTATCGTGCTATCATTTGTTTTTTATAATTCCACTGCTTTCATTATCTTTTATCTGCCTTTTTTCTCTCCCAAGGGTCTCTCTTCTCTGTGCTGCTCTTTCTTCTTTGCTGAGAGCACAGGATCTGTGTGTGCTACCGCTGGCTGTGCTTATTTGATAAGAAGGGCGTGTTTTTCAAGAATCTCATGTTCCACGTCCCCGCAAGATGGCCCTGGGACAATCTCTTGGCACCAAGTCTCATGTTTACGGTCCCCGCAAGACGCTCCGTGGCCAGTCTTTTTTGTCTCGTGTGTCTTTTAAATGTCTTTCAAGAACTTCCGAGAAGATCAAGTATCGTCGCCCTGGAAATTTCCTTTCCAGGATTTTTTTTTTATATATAGAGAGAAATAAAAGGAGTCAACAATTCCTGAGGCCATATGCCTCATTAGTAAATGTGGAGTAAAACTGTTTTTGAACATGACTGGAATATTTATTGCTCTAGAAAAGACAAAAGGCATATTAACACTTCAAACTCTAAATGCTAAGATTATTATAACAAGACTGCTTTATATAATGAACATAAATGAGCATAAAAACTCCTTGATGAATAAAACTATGAGTAATATAACAATGAAACTAATAATGTGTATATATTGTACTAAAAAATTATGAAAAAGAAAAATATTATAGGGTGGCATACTGAAACAATGATTAGTGGAAGCGCCTCATAAATCCACCATCCTGTATACAAATTGCACACCCAATCACTGTCCATGTGCAGTATGCTTGTACTGTTTGTGTCTACTTGGATTTTCATTGGTTTCTCGTTTGGGAAGTTTGGTGAAGCAGTGGGTAGTACTGCCACCTGGCAGATCCAGCGTCTCAGTCTCAAGTACTGCACTGTTTAAAGTTTGCAAGCTAATGTTGCGTCTGCATGGGGATTTGCCTTCACATCTCCAAATGCCTGATGGTTAAGGAAACTGGCACTTCCAAATTGGCCTGATGTGACTTTGGGTGTTTGTGTGGGTTCTGCGATGGATGGGTGCCTTGTCCAGAAGGAAAGAGTGTGATTTATTGTGCCCATCCAGAGGGACACCAATAAATGTAAAAATTGAATTTTAACTTGGTTAATTATCAGTTTTGCTTTTGGCAGTGCCAGTAAAATTAATCAAATAATTTGGCAAGGCTCCTACTCTTTCCTTTCTCTGTTGTAGGAGGGAGTCTCCAGTCTTTAGACTTGTATCAAGGTAACTGAAACACTCTCATGTCAAGAAAAGGAATAATAAAATTTATTGATAAACAAAAGGATTACAAAAATATACTAACAGCATATATATGTTGGCATATAAGACAGGATGCAGACAGACAAACATATTAACATAGAGAGGCTGGCTGTTTACTTGCTGTTTAGAGTTCTGAATTATCTTGGTATACCAATTCTTTAAAGATGTGTGATGTTTTGTGGAGTTGTTGCTTTGTGATCAACTGGAAGATTCTTCTTGTACTGGAGCACACTCTTTCTCTTTGCTGCATGATCCTTTGCCTGTTGTGTGCAGTGCTTTCCTCGGTTAGGCCCTTTGCTGTGTTGTCTGCAACTTCATAGCGAAAAGCACTCCTCTTTATGGTACAAGATCTTAGATGCTGAAGTTCCGTTTTTGAAGTGATGGCTACTTCTCAGGCTTCAGAATGGCTCACCGTTTGGCTTGGCAAACTGGATATCAGCTCTTAGGCTCACAAAAAGAGTAGTGTCAACTTCATCTCTCCAAGGAAGAGCGGCTCATAGCTTTTTAGTTTCAGAGGTTTTCAGTCATTTTGGAGAGTGTGCTCACGGGTGATCCTGGGTAGAGTGCGCTAAGTAATCAATGAGAGCTTCCTCAAAGTTCCGCCAGAGAGTGTCCCAAGATTCCCCAGATCAGATGAGTGGGATTAGTTTATAAAGAAAGGTAAAACATCTCATAATTGGATTAAAGTCACTTCCAGTTACAAAATCAGTGTCTCTTCATTGGCAAGGTCTTCTGTCCATCAGAGTTTTCATTCATTGATTTACAGTTCTTTGTTCTTACTTGAGCCCATTTTGTGCCTTCTGGTTCAAGAAGTCTGCAGAGGGGCCTCTGGAAAGATGTCAGCTCAACCTCTGATTTACAGATTTGTTATGATGAAGTGCGGGCAGATGTTGGTACAAGCTGGAGTTCAGACACTTAGTTTGGAATGCAACTGGGGGTTTCCAAAACTTGATGTCTGCTAAATCGGCTTGGTGTGACACTAAAGGAGATATTATAGTCATGGGGGTCTTTAATTATCCAAATATTAACTGGGATAACCTTGGAGATGGTTAGACATAATCAGTGACTGTTTTTTAACACAGCATGTTAAAGGACCAACATGGGGTGAAGCCTGTCTGGATTTAGTATTTTGTAATAATGTAGGGTGAAGAGGTGATTGAACCACTAGGGTCAAGTGACCATAATATAATGCAATTCTCAGTATTTTGTAAGAGTGCAGATGCAAACACTAAAATTGTTAAGTTGAACTTTGGTAGGGCTAATTTTGACCAGATGTGACAAAGTCTAAGTAGGATACACTAGGATAAGCTTTTAAGTGGGAAGACAGTCGAGGAGCAGTGAAACAGGTTTAAAAATGTTTTACATGTAATGCAAGAGAGATACCTAAATTTGGAATTATTAGGAAATTTAAAAAAAATACTCCACGTTGGATTAATAAAGATTTAAAGAAAGAAGTTGCAAAGGAAAAAACTGCTTTATAAGGCATATAAGACTAATGACTGCAAAGTGAATCGTAGCGCATATGAGAACATGAGGGCAACCATTAAGAAAGATATCAGGGAGGCTAAAAGACAGTTGGAGAGGAATATGGCAGATAAGGCGAAAGAAGACCCTAAGAGATTCTTTCAGTATTTTAGTAGTCAAAGAACAGTCAAGGAGGAGGTCAAGTGCATCAGAAATAGTAAAGGGGAATTAAAAGATACAGACAATGAAATAGCAGATGCCCTAAACTTACATTTTTCTGAGGTGTTTACAAGTGAGCAAGTGGATAACCTCCCAGAGGTAAAAGCGACTACTAAGGAGGTACTGAGGGATTTGGAAATTGTAGAGGGAGAAGTGCTGCTCAGATTAAATAAGCTGAAATCAAACAAATCATCAGGACCAGATAATATTTATCCTCGAGTTCTTAAGGAGGCTAGTGAGTACATATATAAACCATTGACACATATTTTTCAGGAGGCCAGTATAATGGAAGTACTGGCAGGGACAACCCGGCAGAACTACTGGCTTCCCCGAGACAATAGGAGGCAGCTTCCTTGGGAGATGTTACCTCTGCGGATACCCGCAAGGCACTCTGGATATTGTAGTTCCATAGAATAGCCTTGTTGAGTTCTGTGGGTGCCGCCATAGGTGTTGCAGGGATTCCTCATTCCTGCTTTATGGGACGTCTGTTTGACCTGGAAGTATGTCTATCGGGCTATGCCTTAGCACCAGAAATACTCCCAGGTCCTAGATATGAGAAGCCGCTTAACCTCATCCAGGCAAGTCGGAGTCAGGTGGAAGGAGGACAGAGCTTGCTCGGTGGTGTGGTTTAGAGGAGAGGAGAGGAAAGAAAAGAAGAGATATAATATTGGTATTGTGTGTATTGAGAGCCATTGTGAAGGTTTTATAGTTAATAAACTAGCAAAATACCCGCGCTTCGCAGCGGAGAAGTAGTGTGTTAAAGAGGTTATGAAATAGTAAAGGAAACATTTTAAAAATAACGTAACATGATTGTCAATGTAATTGTGTTGTCATTGTTATGAGTGTTGCTGTCATATATATATATACATACATATACACATATATTATATAGCAAAATACCTGCGCTTCACAGCGGAGAAGTAGTGTGTTAAAGAGGTTATGAAAAAAAAGGAAACATTTTAAAAATAACGTAACATGATTGTCAATGTAATTGTGTTGTCATTGTTATGAGTGTTGCTGTGTTTTATATATATAAAATACACACACACACATATAAACATATATATACATATACATATACACATATATATACATATCTACATATATATATATATATATATATATATATATATATATATATATATATATATATATATATATATATATATATATATATATACACATATACACATCCACATATCAACATATATATATACACATATATACACACACACACGCTTTATGGGTGATGATTGTTTTACTCTTTTTATCTTTATTTTATTTTATTGTAGAATCAACTCGTATCTGCGCACAGCAGGGCAGCCGTGGGCGGATGCATATGGTGTATTCACTCCATGTTATCGTGCATTGCGCTGTCAGTGGTATTTTGATAAAAGAATTTGAACAACATATAAGAAGCGTATAAATAATTAAACAGTAAAACATTAACATTTAAGAAGTAAAGTTACATTAAGTACTACTGCAGTGCCTTCGGGTATACCTCATTTTTTGTTTGCCCATTACATGCTTAAATGTATACATTTTTTGGTGCACCAACCCGAGAACACGCGACATAGAACCGAGCGTGGGAGAAGCATGGATTTTAAACACGCGTTCAGTTCCTCTGCTGGTCTCCCTCGTGGAATAACTGGTAATGTTTGACTAAAATTTATAGCGAGTAAAACGACATTACCTCCTTTTTTTTTTTTTTACGATCTGTGAGATCTTGCTTTTTTCGGTTCAAGGCTTCATAAGCTCTTTTATGTTGTATGGTGTACTTATCCCAAACCATCATCTTTGAATGTTGCAAGACTTTCGCCTTGTATGTAGATCGGGGTAATTACATTCATTGCATTCCTAGTCTGAATCACAATGTGATTGTATGGGTGGTTACCTGCCACTGTAGGGTTGCCACCCGTCCTTTAAAATACGGAATCGTGCCGCGTTTGAGAATGAAATTGCGCGTCCCGTTTTGAATCAATACTGGACGGGATTTATCCCGTATTTTTTTTATCATTTTTTTTTTAAAGCAGCGTCTCATGCAAATCATCCGACACGTATTTTATGAAGATGCCTCCTTTCCTACTTTTGATTGGGTAATACTTGATGTCATCGTTAGTTTGATTGGTGTTTTTAACTGTCCAGTGAGGAGGGCGTGTCTTTTAAGTAGAGTGTGCAAAGTGTTGGCACTGAGATGTGGCGTCAGCGCCATAGTTGAAGCCCCTAACGTTGCGGTCAGCAAGTCGGCTAACATCCGCCATGTGCCGTCTTTCAGTTGCGAGAAGCAGATCATAGAATGGTTGAAACTGTTGCCCCTAACGTTGCGCCACGGCGTGTGGTTCGTTTATACCTCGTGTCTTCTCATTAAACTTTAATCTCAAGAATATGTTATTGCAATCCGCAGCGGGAGCGTTTCTATAAACTTAATTTAAACTTACGTTTTACACCGTGCTTTGTTTCCCTTATGAACATGCTTGTATGCTTAACTCGCTCCGTTCTCAATTGTTTAATTAATTTTTTGCTGTTCGCTGTTTGCGGGTCTTCCTCCATTTCCCCCTACTTCGTTCTTTTATCTCGCAAATATGTTATTGCAATCCTTAACGGGAGCGTTTCAATAAACTGATTGAAAATAGTTTTGCATTTACCTTTTTAGTAAAAGGCGAGCTTTTAAGCCTGAGAAATCACCCCGTAAATGCACACGTTTAATTGGACATGTGTTAATATGTATGGTTACACAGTATTAAAAGACAGTGAACAACGTCAGTTACCTTTGTTCCCGCGTTTGATAAAAGGTGAGCTTTTAAGCCTGAGAAATCACCCCGTAAATGCACACGTTTAATTGCACATGTGTTAATATGTATGCTTACACAGTATTAAAAGACAGTCAAAAATTAACGTCATTTACCTTCGTTCCCGCGTGTGACTCGTGCTGTAAATGTCTTCCTTGTTTTTAGTTCACGTGATTACGTAGGAGGCGTGATGACGCGATACGTGACTCCGCCTCCTCCATTACAGTGTATGGACAAAAAATATGTTCCAGTTATGACCATTACGCTTTGAATTTCGAAATGAAACCTGCCTAACTTTTGTAAGTAAGCTGTAAGGAATGAGCCTGCCAAATTTCAGCCTTCTACCTACACGGGAAGTTGGAGAATTAGTGATGAGTGAGTCAGTGAGTGAGTGAGTCAGTCAGTCAGTGAGGGCTTTGCCTTTTATTAGTATAGATTACTTATTTGAACCTGGGACATGTGTTTGTGTGGTGGTGTATGAGGTTTGGGAGGCAGCAGTGCTTGTATGCTTATATAACTCCTTATTGAAATTAATAACATGTATAAGAAGGGAAAAAAAAACCTTTTTATTCACAATTTTTGGGAAACACTCTGCCTTTGTTTCTCTGGAAATCATTCTTCCCCGATCTTCTGTGTCAAGAACTTTTACTTCGCCTTTTACTCTCATGGTTGCTCTAGACCAAGTAACATATACTTGGCTATGTGTAAAAATTGGCAAAGATAAATACCAAAAATACAAAAAAAACATCAGCTTTAAAATCAGCATTCTTTACGTGGGTTGAACAAATGAATTTGTGGTGTGTGTTTATTACTATCTACACATTCACTGCTTTCAATTCCAGATGCTGCATAGCATTATGCTATATGCTGCTTCAGAATATAACACAAGCGAGATTCAAATTTGAGATATGTATAAAGTATCATCCAAGAGTCGTGCATAGACAAAACAAACCTTGGTTTTATAATGATTGGTGTGGGATGGATTTTTCTTTAAATTTTAAGACCATTGTTTATTAGTTTACTTTTCCAAATTTACAATCACTTTAGAATATTTTTACACTGTTTAATTTTAAATTTTATTTTTCCATCCTTACTTATGCACCACTGGGTTTGATTTCAAATGCAAAACATTTACATTATGTACGGGAACAGACTGCACCTCCAGTAGGTTCTTGCCACAAGTAAAACAAGTTCAAAGTCTATTTGCATAAGGTGAGAAAGAATCAAACTGGGGACATACTTAAAGAAAGGGAGCCACACTAGTAACTGGAGAGTCAATCCAAGTGAACGTGTGAGCAAGCAGGGTGTCATCAGAGGATGTCAGATCCTGTAAACAATGAAAAGGCACGGGGAACTGGCTAGGAAGCCAACAAAGGTTTGAGAGTCCTCAGTAGCTCATAAAGAGCAAGTCTGCAAAGCAGCCCCTCAGCTGTCCTACCCCTAGAAAAACCACGTAGCCTTTTTCCTGTAAGTGAGGGACTGTATGTGAGTAAGTAAGAATTAAAACATGGTTAAGGAATTTGATGTTTATTTTCTAAGAGGTCAAAAGCTATTCCTCTCATGGACGTTGAAGACTAACACTTGGTTTCAGTAGTTCAAGGCTGCCTTTTGCAGCTAAGTCAATTCTGACAGGCTGTTGAGTAGCTGGATAATCTCTCTTAACCCCAGTTATTCATTTTATGAGATTGATTTTCCCATTAAATTGTTGCAGGGTACCAGAGCCTAAGCAGGTACAAGGTGAAACTAAACCTATAAGGCATATCAGGGCACATTCACATATATTCATAATTACCTATATCAAATCAATTTAGAGTTGCTGTTTGAACTAACTTAACTATAATTGAGCCATGGGAAAAAACCTGGATAAAAAACAGATAAATGTGGTATAACATGAAAATACCACTTGGACAATGCCTGGGCTTGGGATCAAATCTGGGTCGTGGAAGGTGTGAGACAACAGTGTTAACTACTGTGACTAGTGTTGACTAAGCATATTTTATTATAAGCTGTTTCAAAATTACTAAATCGCTTCACTACTTAGCAACATCTGAAGCAGCACCTGCTCTTGGGTATTAAAGAAAACTACACTGAGGTCTTCAGAACGTGTAACTTAAAAATGAAAGGTTTTTTTTATGACAGCAAGAAAATGAGAAACATATACATATTTTAATAATTTTCAACAAAGTCACATAGTTAAACACATTGATATCATTGTTTCTCTCTGTCATTTCAGAGAATTAAGATGGGCTGTAGCCACAAGAATAAGGCTACTGCAAGTTTGTGTAGAGTCTGCTAGTTTCTTCCTGTTCATAATTTATTGCTCTATTGACTCCCAAGATGTGACATCACTGCAGCATGCTGTTCATGAATGGTGCAATTATAAAGTAGATCCATCAAGATAACATTTTAATTATTCAGTAGAACAAGTGCAAGTGACTAGTACTGTACATTTAGACTTGTCTAACAGTATAGTAGACATGATCGCTTTGAGAATGTATTCCAAATTGATAGTTAAATTTTATAGTCAAAATTTTCTTTCCTTTTTATTGTACCCAGATAAGGGTGTTTTTAAATCTGTATCTACATGTAGAAAAAGACTAAAACTACAAAATGACTGAATTTGTACTATTTTCCTAAGGCAGACCAGTGCAGTCCTTATGAAAACAATGCCAATGTAAAGCATTAAGTTTACTACTTCATAAAACAACACATTAACAAAGTCACTTAGCTCATGTTACAACTGTAGACAAAGGGCCTAATTTTAGGAAATTCTTGTAACAAAATAAATAAAACTCAGCAGTTTCCAACTAATGACCATTGCAACACATCTATAAGCTATTAAAAATCCTACATTGTAATCTAGTCTTGGTTTGGTTTGTGTAAATAGCATGGGCGCAGTCTTTGTATCAAGACTAGTGACGTGCACTGAATTTAGGCTGCAGCATTTTTACACAATTCCCCAGATATTTCTGCAAGGTCAGCAAACACTGATTGAGTGTTTTACTATGTGCTGGTATTGCACAATAATAATGACTACATTTTGTTATCTCTTAGTCAGTCTGCTTTTTCAGGAATTTTCAACAGCTTTGTCTTGTAAACTCTGATGCTATCTGCAGCAACTTTTCAAAGTGTCTCATACACTAACAATTTTTAGAAACCTCCTCACTTTTATCTACCATAGTTGTGTACCTTTAAATTGTGCTTTTTCAACATTAATAACATACAATAATTTCCTTATTCTTTTTGTCAGTCCCTTGATTCTTGATATGGTAGAAGGCCAAAATTTGAAATAGTTATAAAGGCAATAAGCACATTAATAAATACAAATGAGCCAAATCCCAAATTGTAAAAATAGGGGATATTAAAAATTCACTACAAGATTTCCATAGACTCCAGAAAAACAAAATAAAAGGTATTATTTTAAAGCTAGTAGATTATTTACTCATTTTTATTGTGATTTTAATTAAAAATCAAATTTACTTCAAGCACTAAGTAAAATCATATTAAATTAATTCATTATATTTATATAGTGCTTTGTCTTGCTACACAAAGAAACTTTACGCAGTGAGCGGGGAGCCACTTTAACCACTACCAATGTGCAGCATGCACCTGGATGACGCAACGGCAGCCATTTTTGTGCCACACATGAGCTATTGGGGGATGAAGGGGTGAGAGAGAGACAACTTACCAGAGACAGAATGATTAGGGGGCCAGAATGACCAGGCCACGGTGGGCAATTTCACCATTTCATCGGCATACACCCTACTCTTTACGAAGTTTGCCCAGGGATCTTTAGTGACCACAGAGAGTCATGACCTCAGCTGTATGTCTCATCTGAAGGACAGCGCCATTTTTACAGCACAGTGTCCTTGTCAATGTTTGTCATTTTTAAACAAACTTTGCATTTAAAAACCTGCTTACAAAACATTACTCTTTTTTACACAAAGTATTATTTCTACTTATTATTATGTTGTATTGCTTGATTTTCCTTTTAAATAAACATTCTTGCTTTTTGGTTTCACCATTTTCTTGATCAGGCTGTGTATTTCTTGGGCTCCTAGTTATTATTGTTTTGGTACAATATACCAATCAGCAAAATATTAACACAGCAATAAAGAATTTTAACAGATAAGACCGGTTTCCTAATTGTTTGAACACAAAATGGATGAATAATGAGCTGTGTGCAGTGGGCAATATTAGCTCCATGGGTTAGCAAGCTTCAAAACTGAGAATCACAAGGCTTACATGGCACCTCAAGGCAATAACACCAATAAAATAACCACAACAACAAAAAATTATCACAATACAAATAATCATTTTATAGACCTCCTTAGCTTTTGTTAAAGAAAAAATTCAGCATAGATAAACTACCTGGCTTTGCTGGGAGACCCTCTGAGAATCTGAGGACCAATGTTTGAGATTAAAAATTAATATGTTGTTTAACCTGTTCAACTCCACATCACTGGTTGTTTTATGATTTTCTGAGCAGGAGTAATGAGCAAGTTGGAACCAAATTCTGGGTGGGAAGACATTCTATAACTTGACACACTAATGCACCAATCCCCCTTAATGGGGCAATTGCCAATTAAGTGGCCAACATTTTTGGAATGTGATTTACTCTTTTTTTCAGTTAATCAAATAAATTATAACTACACATTAACATTTTTATTTAAAAAAAAAAACCCATCAGTTTAGTTAGTTGTTGAAGCTGTATTTACTATTTTTTAAATTTAAAAGTCAACAGAATATGTCATTTGGCCAGGGATGTCAAAACATTTGTATAGAACTATAACTATCACATGAACAAACCAAAACACCAAATATCCATTCATCAATTATCAAGCAACCTAATCAACTTCACAGTCATGCTGTCCAGCACTTACCAGAACAGAGCATAAGTCTATTGTAAAAGACTAAATAAATGTGGAGCATTTTTTGAATATGAGTATTTATTATACTAACTGCTAAAGGTCACATGGAACACAGATTTTATAAACTTATCTGTGAATGAACTGTGTGCCTTATCATAAAATCAGTACACAAAAGTATGACTTGTCTGATTACAAAATGCTCACATTAGCAATTGTTCTCTCAGACATTATTTAAATAGATCTTTACACCCTCGATTTTTATTCATTGTTTTTCCTCAAACAAAATGACTAATCCAATTCCATTAAATATTTTGGAACTCTTTCAAGGTATCATGAAAAGAAAATAGGCAAACATTACATAAGACAGAAAAAGTTATTCTACAAATCTTATTAGGCTGACATAGTGGTCTAATGGATAAAGTGGTGCTGATTCAGTCCCTGCTACTAAGTGTCTGGGCAACTCTGGGCAAGGCAGTTTATACGCATGTACAGTAGCTAATTCAAACATTATGTTAAAGTACCTTAGCATGGTGTCATTGCCATTTTAATAAAGGCTGTATTGTAACATACCATTTAAATAAAAATATAGTTAAAAGTAAAAAGTTTTGATTATCAATAATTCTCATAATCTTTCTTTAGAAAAGCAAATATTGATAGTTTTCCCAGAACCATTGCCATTCGTGAAAATGCCTTTGGAATTGTGGCCAAAGTACATTTTAGGTAGCTTCTGTTAGCAGCATTCATATAACATGCTATTAATATTTTAGATTTACATTGCCACATATTATTTTGCTTTTATGGAGTGCCATCAGTGTTAAGAATGATACCTATGGGAAGTGACACTAAATATGAACAACGTAAAAATAATATTGATGAGAACAAGTCATTTAGCCCAACAAAGCTTTCCAATTCTCCTCACCTAATTTCTCCACAATAATAATGTGTCCAGTTCTAAAGGACCCTGGAGTCCTACTCCTTACCACGCTACTTAGTAATTTATTCCATGTGTCTATGATTCTCTGTGTGAAGAAAAAGTTAACATTTGTGCAAAATTTTACCTTCAATAGCACCCATCTGTGCATCCAATGTTCTTGTTAAAGGCATCATTTGTAAGTAACAGCTGACAACCACCATACCAATTCTCATCATTTTTAAACACTTTTATTATATAACTTCCTTTCCTTAAACATACAAGATTCAACTTCAATTTTACTTAACTCATACTCTGAAGGCCTGGAATAAATCTAGTTCATCTTCTCTGGGCTCATTTTTATAACACAAAGACCAAAATGCACACAATATTCCAGCCAAGTCTTCATAAAGTGCTAGCATGTCTTATCTATAAAATCCTGTAGTACTAGGGTGTTGTACATTATGAATGTAGTGAAAACTCAAGCAAAATGACACCTTTTATTGACTAAGTTACATCTTGCCTGAAGAAGGGGCCTGAGTTGTCTCGAAAGTTTGCATTTTGTAATCTTTTTAGTTAGCCGATAAAAGGTGTCATTTTGCTCGACTTTTCACTACAAAATCCTGAAATTTGTATAATGGTTCTTTATTACATTTTAAAAACTGGAAGCTAAAAGGAGTATATTCCAAAAATAGACTTTATATTCATAATTTACTATGTATGTGCTTTTTACTTCTTGACTGAACAGTGCTCTAAACCAGCCATTAATGAAGAGCTCAATGTAAAAAATAGCCAGAATTCACATGGAGGTGTTAACACATTACATTACTATATACAGTAAAGGTCCGGAGTGACATATATTAGTTCATTTTTTTTTTTCTAGGCTTCTCACTCTTTGCTCTGTCAAGCATACAACCACAGTTATTGAAGCCTGAATCATATATTGTATGCTCTAAAATAAATAAAAAAACATGCCATTTGCTTTATTATTAAGGACAAGCTTATTTTAGAACATGGACATCAGTAACTTTAAAATGCTGATGTATATCCTGTAACAGATTGATCATGCAGATTACTAGTCACATGCTTTTTATGTCTGGTGCACATCACATGCTCAAAGCAAGAAGTAAGAAATAGAATGGATCAACGGACACTGACAGAAATTCCTCCCAAAATTACTATTTAATAGTATCATTTTCAAAACTTTCCAGCATTTAAGGAAATTAGAACCCAAATACAACACAGATAAGCTGAGTTTACTAATTTTTTTCAAATAATATAGGTTCTACAATTACAGTTACAGTATGAGACTGTCACATCTGTCACAAGAAAGAAGTTTATTATAAAGACATCATTGTGAAGATTACTAACACACAGCTGGGTGCTTGTTGCACATGTCGGTGTCAGAACTGGGACTAGATTGTAGAGGTACTGAAATTGGGTATGTGGGTTAAAATGGATGGACCAAATGACTGTTAACATTATGTTCTGATATACTGTTTTACGAGATGCTGGTTGCTGAACTTCACCCCTTTTTTTCTGTGGTAACATTCGCCCTAAATGCTATCACACTGCAAAACCACACAATGGGTGTCTTCATAAGAATAATGATACAAAAACCAAGTGTAAGGAGCAATGTTTGTTTGATTTTAGTTTTCATTTACAGAGACAGCATAAATAACTTTAAATAAATGTGCAAGTTCTTACTTTGGCAATATATGCTTGGACACAATGTTGCAGCCAAAATGAGTCTAGACTTTGTTCAAAAGCTGACACACTTCAATTTGTTACTGTATCAAAGGGCAAACAACATTTAATGATTCCATTTGAAGAATGAAGCATTGACATTAATTGTCAGAGATATAACTTGATAATGTAGATAGTGACTTGAAATTATTAGAAATACCAAGAAAGCTGTCATTGACATCATTTGTAAATCTATGTTAGCTGGAGTAATCACGATTATCACTTTACTATTATATTGTGTCATGCACCTTCAGGGATCCACTGAGGTAAGAAACACACCCTGGGACAAGAGGTGGCGCTAATACTAACAGTTTTTCTTCAGTAGCAGTTTAGTAACACCTACAGATCCAAGACACTCATGGCAGAAGAAGCCTAGCCCACCCCTTCTAGCAGCACACATTTGTTCAGGTAGACAGCTGGAAGAAAGTCATCATTTGGAACCATCTGCGAGGTGAGACAGAGCCCAACAGTCTTTAAGCTCAAAGAGTGATGTTGGTGGCAAGAAAAGCCATTCCTTTTTTGGTGCAAATGCACAATCCTTTACGTTTACTATCAGGTTGTTGGCTAACAGGGGTTCACCAGGCAGATGCCCCAACCTTCTGTAGTATCCATCCTGAGTTTGTGGTTGTCACAATGGATGGGTTTAAACTAGGGCTGAGATTTTCCAGGAATATCATGATTCAACAATATTGACATTTTAATTATAACATGGTTATAGTTTATAGTGTGCTGCACTACTAAGGAGAAGCTTGGGAGCACGCACTGATAGGGTATTACCACACCCACCACACGATGAACCACCTGGATTATTTTTATTTATTTATTTTTTTTTTTTTACAGTGGCTGGAGTGCCAATCCTGCCACTAGCCCCCAAGTTTTCCCTGCAAATTGGGGGACCTGCTTGCAGGGCTGGATGCAGGTTACCATTATACCAAGGATGAAGCAATAGCAGGTTAAGAGCCTTGCTCAAGCGCCCAACAGAGTAGAGTCACTTCTGGTATTTACGGGATTCGAACCAGAAAACTTCCAATTGCTGATGCAGATCCCTGGCCTCAGAGTCACCACTCTGCATTTTGCTACTTAGCTTCACAATGAAAATTTAAAATGAACCCTAGCTCAAACCCAAAACATGGAAACATAAGTCTGCATTAACATCACCAAAGCACTTCTAACAATAGCAGTGTAACAACTATTGGAATGCAGAAAAAAAGCATTGTTATGCAGCATTAGCAAAACAGTTGAAAAACAAAGTGAAAACCACAATTCATGAACACACAAGTACACCTTGCTGTAGCCTACAAATCAGCCACTCCCCGTTCGGCAGGCTGCTGTGAGAACAGCATTTGAGTGCAGCATCATCAACTGAAAATAGCCGAGACTGAGACTACACGTCTCTAACTCCCAGCCCCACCCAATTGTGATGGATGTGGTAAGGTGTACTTGGAACGACTGAGTACATGATTGCACATGCAAACTTTCCTAACACAGGGAAAACCCTTATGTTATATAATTAACTGAGTAAATGTTATGCACATTTGTGTAGCCCTTTTGTTTTCTGGTTTAATGTTGCAGTAACAAATATGTAGAGCAAAATACTGTATATCAGAGTAAATGTATTCATCAGTATTTGAAAATATAGTGCGGAAAAAAGTAGAAAGAAACTTTGAATATTCTCAAAAGATACACAATTACAGTAACAAAGTATTTCTACTTTGTTACTATAAAGCACTTATTTTGAAAAAGCATTGCTGCTCAATCATATGTACATTTTACACTAGTAACTGATATTCCATTTACCTCTTTACTGCTTGTGTACAGCATCAACTAGAAGAATGCTAAAAAGAAGCATTGTATTATTTCCAAAATAAATAAATATATAATTATTTTTCTGGTAAAACTAAACAATGAGCAAATCAAGATTATTCACTCTATTGTAGTCTGCTGTCTACCAGCAGCTGAGTAGCTGTCTCAGCTAAACCAAACTGCAAACTGTTTTTTCCTTTCAAAGAAAATAACTATATTTATTTATGCAGACATCCACATGAAATTGTACTGGAATTAGGACTTAACTATTGGAATCAATGCCATCACAGAAATTCTTGTCATAAATGTCAGTCTATATAGTTTCATAGATCACTACACCTCATTGTAAGACAAGAATTGAGAGCATGGGGAAAATCATAATGGAACAGACTTGCAGCTCTAGATAACTCAAAACATCTACCCATTTTTTAGATAAGGGCCAAAAGCATCTGCAGAAGGAACAAGAAATCTTCAGGAGAAGACCCAGTACAGAGAAATCAGAAAGGCTCACCCTTTCTGGTCAAGTGACACAAGATGACTAAAAATGTCACAGGCATGCACAGGGGCCACTGAGAAAAGAAGAGCGTTCATGGCTTACCTTGCAGAGCAGGAACACTCAGTAAAACTGAATAAAAAAAATCAAGTGACAGTGAGATACGAGTAAGGCAGATTCACCAGCGTTTGTGTGTCGGCTTTTATCCAGCCATATCAGAGAATGTCCAGTTCCATTGTCTCAAAACACCACTCACATCTACGGCTATTCCCAGTTTCAAATAAAAACTAACAGCGTCACATCCCTTGGGGGGGGGGGGGCAGTAGTATGTATCGTGATTGCGACCGAGAGAATAAAAGTGAAAAAATGCTACGTTTTACAAGTGCAATAAATTTACACCAGCTGTTAGACACAAATCAAATGTATGCTTTTATTGTATAATACTAATAATAAGAGTAGCTCACTACTCAAAACAGTAAATTTATGGGGAAGCTGGTTTCGACCTCACAACCTCCGGATTATAAGTCGGCAGTTCTATCCATTGTACCACGGAAGCTATTGTTTTGTACTTGCACCTTTTGTGTATGTATTTATTTGATATTTGGTCATCAGCCTTCACACATTATGCAGTTCATGTCTACATTTTGTCATTTATTACTAAAACATGAAAACGTTTCTGTTTTAACGTTTTGTTTACATAGATCGTTGTAGACACAAAACACACATCAAATTATTTCCCCTTACAATTCTGGGTAGCTCACTCCCAGATATCAATCAAGGCAGGAACTGGGAGAACTTCTTGCCAGTTCTGAGGCAGTGGGGGGATGGTATAGCAGGCTGCTTGTGCTTATCGACACATTTAGAAGACAAAAGACACTGATGGAGAGGTGCGAAGGGATTTAAGGTGGGCCGGATTGACGAGTTTTTTCGTTGGCTCTGGTAATTTTAGTGTTAAATTCATCCCATTGCTTAACGTTAGAAGCTTTTAATGTGATGTTTGGCTGGGCACCCACAGAGTTCACTAAAAAATTAACTGACATGCATTTATAAGCTTTAATAGATAACTTTTTGAAAAACATGCTTCAAAGTTTTCAAAGCCTGTTTATGTTTGGCATTAATTATAAGAATCTAAATTTTTGTATCTTTATGAAAATCCAAAGTTATGCAAATAATACATTTTTGCAATGAGTTCTACCATACTATAAACAAGAGAATCTGAATAAAATTATTGACATTACCCAGCACACTCACTCAAGACCACCGCACCTGCCCCTATACATCATTCACCAAGTACTCAATAGCTTTAGGATGCTGGAAATATGCTTTCTTGCTTTTTGATAAAATTAATAACATTATTAATTGCAACCAATGGTTGCAAGGATGACCAGGGGGGGGTCTTTCTATGTATTAATAGGAAACATGCTTTCTGTAGATGCAGAGAAAAATTACTACATGAATCACAAACACTGACCTGGCAAAATTAAATATTTTTTGGAGTTTTATAATATGTGAATCTTTTAAAAATAAATAGGCTGCACGTCTACAAATTAATATTTATCATCGATGGCAGTTAACTACCAGTTAAAACTAGACCTGGGTAATATATCGAGTGCCATGAAACGAACAATACTTTTTAATGCATCATTTGAAAATAAAACTATCGGGATATATTTAATAGGTTCCACCAAATACAGTCTGCAAACTTCTGCAAATTGGGGCACATCCTAAATGCTGTCTTCACTTGACCCTTTTCCTCTGAACTGGTTCTGGTGGAACCATTTCCACCAAAAAAAACCTGGTGCCAATACCGTGCTGATTTTGCAGTGCTGATCTGCCAACAGGAGACTGTGACGAGTGCAGCGGAGGTCGGAGTTTGCAAGACAACTTCAGACACAGAAACAGGAAAGCACTGCTGTAGATCTGTGGTGTGTGAGGAAATTAATTTTGACTTTACTTAGTCCAAATATTTCACTTTATACAGAACTTTAAACAAGTACTGTCACAAAACAGCTTTAAAAATATGTTACATAAAAAGGAACAAATGCTATATACAGCATACAGCAAGCGCACCACTGAAAAGCCAGCGTGAGCTGCAGCTAATGTAGCAGACCTGGTCAGTGACATGGTCAAAATAACATCACTCAGTTCCCTTTGGGCCTAGTAGTGAATGTGGGCATTGTGACTAAAGCCTGCCTCCTGCTTAGCAACAAAGGCTGAAACGGAGGTGGAAGTGGGTAGTGCTGTCCATGATGACTTGAGCCCAAAAAAAGGGACAAAGTTGACATCCACTGTTTGGAAATGGTTTGGCTTCAAACAGAATGGTACAGAACAAAAGACTGTTATATGCAGACTTTTCAAGAGAGAAGTAGTAACAAATATGGGCAACACGTCAAACCTATTCAATCATTTGAAAAGAAAATACATTATAAAGTACAAAGAATGTATTAAACTTCGCAAGGCCTTTGCTCAAAATACAACAAAGCAGACTGCTGCAAAATAAACCACACTAAGAACAACAGTCTCTCGTTGCATACCATACGAAAAGATCCAAATGGAAGGAAATAACAGCTGCTGTGACATATCACATTGCAAAAGATATGGCTCCTATTACTACTGTCAAAAAACATGATTTCAGAAACTACTGAGAATGACTGATCCCAAATATGTCCTTCCCAGTCATAAATACTTTGCCAAAGAAGCACTGCTCATCTATATGATGAGGTGAAGGGGAAACCTTTGAATCACCTTCAGAAAGTAAGACACTTTTCCACCACATCCAATCTGGGGGTAGTTGTACCCTGCAACCATATACAGGCCTAATGGTCTATTTTATTGAGAACTGGAAAATGAAGAGCATCTGTCTTGAGACAGGCTATATGCCAGATGACCATACAGGAAAAATGCTTGTGCTAGGGTTAAGAGAAATTAGACAATGTGCGGCAAGTTTGCATTAGCACAGACAACACTGCTAATGTGATTACATTGCTTTGGTGACTGGCTGCATCTAGCAATCGGCAAGAGGTTTGTGTGTGTGTGTGTGTGTGTGTGTATGAGAAATATTTTAAATTAAATAATAATATAAATAATGAATGGAACTGTAATTTGTATTTGATTTTAGAGAGAAGCATGACAGAACCCTGCACTGAATGGGCCATTGGTGTACTAAATCATATAAAGTTATTAATGTGCAGTTAGAACCAAATAACTAAACATAAGAATAATATAACTGCGTGACTTGTTTGTGTAAAACTGGATAGGAAAAAATAAGGATGCATATTGTGTATCAAAATTTGGTCCAAAAATATTGTGATTTGAATTTTGAGCCATATCACTCAGCCCTATCTAAAACAATTGCATGTGGTGACAGAAATGCTATTACACTTAATAAATATTGTCATTAAAAACTTTTTGACTGTTGTGTTGGTTCAATATAATTAAATGAAAATTGCACTAAGATTTATTATAAAAAATACAAAAAAAATCTATTCTTTCACCTATACACTACTTCAGTCACAGATCCTTTATTATCCTAGATCAAACACAACTCCACAGATGTGAAGTTACTTTATTTCCTTACTATGGAATCATGTGTAGACACATGACTTAGGCCTGAGGGTATCATACCATGTTACGGAACCAGTCATCTCTGTAGCATCAACAAGTAAATTAACTGAAAGGACTAGATATCTCAATAACTACTTTGTTGTCTGCCCATTTTTCATCCAGTGGGGCCACAAATCTTTTCTATCTGCCCTCAAGCAAATAAGAACCTGATAATGGGCAAATAGCAGTTCTCCAGTTCAATAATCTCATATTAGAGTTTTAAACAATGTGAAGTGTGAATGTCAAATTTGATCATCCTGGGAAGATTCTCCTCTCACTATTGTGGCCTCTCATACGCCACCAAACAAGCGCACAAATAAAGGAACTAGTCAAATTCTGCTGTTAAATACCTTCATGGTTTCAAATTTTCATTGAAAGTTAAATAACTTCATTTCAATTGCCTCGTTTTTTAAGATTCTTAGTTGTTTCTTTTTTACTTAAATGGCAGCCAAACCTAAATGAGATATGAAGTGAGCTAACAGATGAACAATCAGTTTCACTCCAACCAAATTCTTAATTAGAAGCAGATTCTTGCTGTTAATTAAAGCCATTATTTAATTACACAGCTTGTTGATGCTTTTATTCTGCCATAATGGACACTTCAAAAACTGTTTATTCTCTTGTAAGAGCACTGTCAAAATGTTTTGGTGACCTGAGCAGATCAATACTACTGCAACCTTGACTTTCTTTATTTTCAGATATTGTATGATGGACACGGGTTAGCTGGTCATATGTTGGCTCCTTTTGTATCTCATTATTGTTATTATTATAGAGCAGATGGCCTGCCAGTAGTGGGAACTGACCAGGGCCAAAAGCATAAGTGAGAGGCAGAAAAAAAAATGGTAGAGTGGTGGCAGCTGAGTTAAAACATGTTTTCATTCACCAACATAGTCCAGTTAAAATATTCAGAGTTTTTGAATTGAAAAATATTTACACTGTAAAGAAAAATTACATTAAAAAATGTATAGTTTAGCCTCAAAACACACACAACTGGGAAATTCAAGAAAAATGCAAAGAAAAACAACCCCTATCACGTCACTGTGGTATAGTGGGTCCACAGCTCTCATCAAAGGCCAGTTTAAAATACATAATCACCACACTCGTGGCTGAGCAAGGGGGCGTGGTGGTTGTGTGGCTGAAGCGGTTCCCAGAGCGATTTGCGGTGTGGGCGTTTCTCACCTAAGTGCACAGGTGAGAGACCGCCCACATCCGTGATTGTTCCTGTGACTGCTAATTTGCTACAGCTGCCATGCCCTCTTAATAAAATAGAAGCGCGAGTCGAGAAGCGGGTAAAGAAATTGAACGGAAAGAAAAAGAGAAATGAGAGAAGAAACGGAGGTTGTAGGAGAAAGCAGGACGCAGGGGAGAGAGAAAGAGCCGGTGTGGGAGAGCGAGCAAGCGCAGGCTCACGCATGCAGCTGTGCAGGAGGCCTGGGTGTTGGGCCGACACCCAGGAGTAGTAGTAGTGGTCGCTCCCGCTGAGTGATCATGTAGCGTTAGTGAACAGTGGTGAAGGGCGGATGACTCTCCACGTAAGGCAGCGGGAGTTGGGACGTGGATTTCTCCAGCGTGAGAGCCCTGGTCGTTGGGGAATCCCAAGTCACTGTTTGGCGGGGACTACCGTAGCCAGGGATGGTTAAGGCGAACCGAACAGTTGGACGGTGGAAAGAAGGCCAGCTGCCGAGAGGGTGACTCTCCTGTTGCAGGGCCCAGACGGGTGAAGCAGGGGAGCCGCCAGAGGAAAGGAGACACCGGGCTTGTTGTTTTTTGTTTTTTTTTAAAAATGCTTCCTGCGTTATTTTAACCTCGTTTTTAAGAAGATTTTTTTTCTTGTGTTTTAAACTCCACAATTTCACTCTGTTTTTATGGATTATTTATTTATTGACGTTTTGAATCACTGCACTTTATTTAATTTGAACATTATTTTGATTGTGTTTTAATAAAAGCACTTGACATTTTCGCACCATCCCTTCGCTACGTTGTTGCCTCACTGCTTCGCTCATCGGTAGCATTACCAACGGTGTTGGGTTTAAGGGCTCCTGGACAGCAGACAGGAGCATGCAGCAAACCCGCATCATCACAGTCACTTGTAAAAATAATGAAAAAAGAACAATGCTCCTGTTCACAAGGGCTCTTACCTGAATATAACACAAAAGAAACAGTAAAATAAACAACCCTTCAAGAAAAAGGAAAAACCGCTTTAGCACAGCCCACAAGGAGTTAATACAGCTCATCCTCAAATAAAGTATTTCAAAAGCTTCTGACCTGCAGCCAATTACTGAGTCATTACAATATTCCTTAGGAGACTAGCCCTTCTCTTCAGGGTACTCTCACATATGTTTGAGATTGATCAACTTCTTTTAACAGCGTCAGGGCACATGTTCATCGCAGTTTCCAATCCTGAATATACTCACACTCTCATGAAGCCAATTCCGGTGTTTTGAGATGTGGGTGAAACCTGGTGTACCTGGAGGAAACATCCAAACTATACATTGATAGTGACCAGGCATGGGATTCAAACCCAGGATGAAGTATCCATGAGGCAGCAGCAATAACCACTAAGCCAATGTGCCACCCTCTTTGGAATGAAAACACAAAGATTAGGTGTTTATAAGTCAAACACTTATGTTTATTGCATTTATAGTGCTTTTAAGTTGTTAACAGTATGGATAATCTATTATACAATCAGATAGTTTAAAATATGTTGTATATTAAACATATCTTGCCTTGTTTCAGTGAAGGCTACAAACATATCCAGCCATTATTGTACCACTTCTCTCCACATTCATTGCATGTGACAAACGTCATCATCTGTTCATCAGGGTTCCCTGTCTTTACCCAGCTTGGAAGGAACAGAGTGCCCCTGTTAATGACAGTCACACTGCAGTCAAAGTTTTCACACCGCCTGCACTTCACTTTATTTGTCCTTGTTCCTTCAACCCCCTGGGGAATCTGGTGTTCATTAATGCCATGTTTTGTGTATGTAGCTCTAAGTTGCTTCAATTCGTCACATGCCATTTCATCCACAGACATCTCAGCAAATGACTTGGGGCTCAGCTGGCCACAGAGCAAGCTTTGACGTAAGTGAGGAGTTCTGGGGTTTTTTAAATTAGCAATTTTACTTCTTATGCAAGCTTTATACTTTTTATCATTATTTCCATGAAGGTTAAAAATATTTTGTTCAATCTTTATTGACATATCTTGAATTTTTGTGACATCAGCCTCTTCGGAAGCAATAGCCTGGAAGATCAACTCAGCACACTTAGATCGTAATAGGCTATTTTCAAATTTCATAGTAGAGACATCATTAATAGTAGGTAGAGCTTCTGCTGGAATTATAGCTTGTGACATCAACTCAATGTGATGAGATGCAGAGACCACACTATCTTTTAAAATGTTTTCAACTGGCTGTTTATTCTCTTCATCTTTAACTCCAGAACACAACATTTTCTCAGGATGGAAACACTTCTGCTCAGAAGTGAAGCAGACCTCATCATGATGATGAACAAGAGTGCAAACTGAACTGCCAATGTTATGAATGATGTCCCCTGATCCACTGTCAGATGATTTTCCTACAGGATTTGTGTGTGTGTCTTGCATGCCATCTCCCATAACACAGAATTTATTTTCATTTTGGTAAGATATCTGGTGTAAAGTGTTGTTAAAGAGTTTTTTCCACTTCGACAATAATGATTTTGCTTTCCTTTTCAAAAAGACATCACTGCATGTCCTGAGCACATGATACAAAGCCTTGACAATATTGGTTTCCTGCAGTTGTGCTAATGTTAAATGGGCCTTTTCAATATCTTCTAGCAAAACCAATATATTGTTGGGATTGTTTTCACCAAGCTGCTTTTCAATGGAGTAAGCCAGGTTTGATATTTCTTTAGTGTCAGGCATGGCTTCGTGACCTATTAAAAATAAGACTACAATTAAGATCCAAACACACACAATCTTTTATTAAAAGTTTAGGGTCATTCTCCTTGTTTTGCTAAACTGCTGTGATAGCCCTGCAGCCCATCAAATATATGTCTATCCTTCTGCAGGTCTAGGGCCTAGAAGCACTGAAATTGATAATTTGGTAACGAAAACAGATACACTCCACATTTTTGTGTTTTCCTTAAACTGCAGGTTTTCTCTCATTAACACTTCTAATGCTGAATTATTGCTGATATAAATTCACCATCATACAATTTACATCCAGTTCAGGGTCAGAGGACCAGAGTTTATGCTGGTAGCATCAGGTGCAAGTCAGGAGCCAGATGTAGACTTGGATCCATAACAGAATCCACTCATTCACATAACAACAGTTACTCCTACCGGGCCAGTTTAAAAAACTCAAATTAACCTAATATGTATCTTTTCATTTTCTGATAAGGGAATAAAAGTTGACTGCCTAGAAAAAAGTCCAGACAGACACAAATAGAAAGTGACAACTGTATCCAGGGAGTGTCGTGCCCTGTATATGAATAAAGGCAATAAATATATAAACACATAAACCTGTGCAATCCTGTTGCATTGTAAAGTTACCTTTATGGTATAAGGCATTGTTCATTATCTTACCTTTTGATAAACATAGGTGTGCCTCTATTTGCCTCAAATATATGGAATAGTACTAATGGCAGTGCACAAAGTTACATTAATACATCTCAGTAACACAGAACTCTAGGCAGAAATTCGACACAAGTTAATAGCGCAAAAACATCTTACAATTTTGTTGATTTTTTTTTTTCTGCAACAAAAACGTATTGTAGTTTAGCTGCAAAAGTTATAAAGTGAAAAAAGACACAAGTTAATAGCGCAAAAACATCTTACAATTTTGTTGATTTTTTTTTTTCTGCAACAAAAACGTATTGTAGTTTAGCTGCAAAAGTTATAAAGTGAAAAAAGTATAACTGTCAAATACCTCTTATATTTAGCACTTTATTAAATGACTGTTTCTAAGTGGGATTTTTCATATATAATAAACTAAAACACTCTTATTTTGGTATATTTCACATATAAAATAAAACTGGAACTTCGGCCTGTAAGACCCATATGTTGCAAGATCCCATGTCACATTCAGTATTATTAAGGTAAAAAGTCATTATTACTTCATGACTGTCAAATCTTTAATTTTTATCACCAAAGGTATACGTGTAAATAGTAATTACTGCCACATCATTAGGATCACAAAAGTCAACATAAAGAGCATGTTCCTCAGTATTATTTAAAAGTCTCAAATTATTTTTATATTATAAATGTTAAGATCAATCTGCTTATGTTAGCGATACCAATGCATGGAATTATTTTATTTTCATTTATTTATATTGAAAGAGTTGTTTGTTTGCTCTCCTTTGCATTGTCTGAATTATTCATTGTCTTTAAATTTAAGACTATTATGGTCAGAAGTATAAAAGGCACAGAAAGAAGTAACCTGGTTTCTCATAGCGCTCACATCCACAAGACTCAAGACACTGCATACAATTTGTTGCAAAAGAACCATATACTGTACTTTTGTCATTAGGCATGAAGTCCAAATTGCAAACCATAGGTTGGTTTACAACTGATTTTTTAGGGTGGAAGTTAGGAGGTCAGCAGGGAGATGGACTTCAAAAGCTTCCATAATCATTTCTGATTCCGAAAAACCATATCTGAAGTGGATATGTTATCTCAAAAAACTCAGCTCAATAAAACTAACTTGTACTGAATTTCATCCTCTTTTGTTTGTTATTTGTGGAAAAAACTTTTAACTTTATGAGCAATGTCATAACTTATGTATGTCATTCATTTATAAAGTGATATATTTTAGATTTCAGTAGTATAAAATGTAAGACGATTACATACAAGATTATCTGTTGTACTTAAAGGCCACCTCTAAATCTCCTGAGATGCTCACTAAAAACTTTTTATGAACTTTGTGACCTTTTAATTGGCACTAAGCAGGATACTCTGCTAAAAATCCAAAGACTATTGGTTAGCTAATACTGTAATTAGAAATGTTTCTTACAAATGATCAGACAAGTAAATATAACACTGAAATTACTGCTACCCTTTTTAGCATTACGTTTTGTTTGTGTTTGTGTCTGCATCTGAAAACAATTAAGGGAGCAAGTTCTATAGGAAAGGGTAGATTAAAAAAAGAAAATAAGTATTTAAAGTTATGGGAAAACACAAATAATTCTTAAACAAAAAAGACATTAAAACAAAAAAATGTGATCAATGAAAAGTTAAAATGAGCCACCATGAGTGAAACTCACTGGAATAAAAGGTCGTGTAGCCTTAGAGGTCTCCCCCGGACTGAACACACAAACTACCGCTCTAAGGTATACAGTATATAAAAATAAAAAAACACTGTTCCTAAAACAGGGCAGGTGTTGACAAAAAAAAGAGATGATTTTAAAACGTTTTTCTTACTTTGGCTGACATTTTCCCTGTAATCTATATTTAAATGTCACTTCTCACATTTACAAGAGCAGCCTGCATTATATTTAAGAGGATTCATCATATTCAGTTTTCTTTGACTATTTATGACTGCATTGAGCCATTCATTGCTGACAGAAGCAATTCTATTCAGCTTATTGTTATACAGTACAGTAGCCTATAAACAAGAACGTACAGCTTTCCTGCCATGGTTGGTTTCTGCATTGTTTTTGATGTTGTCAGCATTGTAAATACGAAAAAAAAAGAACACAAAAATACAAAATCACGCTAAACTTACCATACATGCACATAATTTTTTAAAAATATTAACTAGCAAACTAATAAATGTTATGTTTTTATTAAAGTCCTGCATTTTCAAGTTGAAGATTTTCCCCCCCGTATTAAATGTACTGTATATTAAATGCCACAAAAAATTGTGTTCTAAAGTGAACCTCTCTTTTTTTTCTTAATACATTATAAAAATACCTTGTCTATTCTTGCACCTTATGATAGGGCTTAAGGTAATCTGGGTCCAAAAATGAACAAAAGGCTTGAACTTACCAAATACGTAAATTTTTTAAGACAGGAACAGTATAGGATTTTAATCTGCGACATGAGATTGTACAAATATTGTAAGAGTGTTTCCATGTCACTTCAGAAAGGAATTTAAAAAAAGCAAACAAAGTGTTAGAGAGATTCAGCTATTTTAAAAGAAAACTGGCTCTTCACCTTATTTTGCCACATGTCTCTCACTCCGTGATAGCCTTTAACCTCCAATGACGAGCATGCACGCACTATTTTTGTTTACTTTCTGGATTTAGAATTAGCAGCTTTCATTTTAAAGCGGCAAAATGTCCAAGTATGAACACTAGGCTACATTTAGCAATATTACTGAACCGTTTTTGTTTGTGCCACAATATATTGTTGAAAAGGTCCAACGGACTAAAGAGGACAGCAGATATCATGTTTACCATAATGAAGTTGATGAAAACTATAAACACTTTGTTTTCTTAATTTATGTTCACCTCTCTGCGGTGGGTTGGCACCCTGCCCGGGATTGGTTCCTGCCTTGTGCCCTGTGTTGGCTGGGATTGGCTCCAGCAGATCCCTGTGACCCTGTGTTCAGATTCAGCGGGTTGGACAATGGATGGATGGATGGATGTTCACATCTTGGATATTAGCAGTTTGTAACCATTTTCTCAAAAGACAAAAACTGGTCTAAGCAGCTTCAGACACGCGTATGGTTTTATGTTGCTTATTTATGTCTGAACTACACACACAACGGCGGCTGTAAGCACAAACGAACAGGAAATGTACTGTTGCCTCAAGGAAAACAGTTCTATGAATCAGTGATAACCAGTAAGCCCGCGATTCTCGAAAGAATCGCAAATCCAAGAATGGCACTCACTTTCTGTTCCCTCCGATATGTGGAGGGATGCAATATCATGGAGGGTGGGTGCATCCTGGGATATTTTTTATTTAATTAAATAAACATATTTGTACCAAAGCGGTTTCTTTTGGAGCTGTGACTCATCTGGTTCTGGTGTTTCAGAAGCGCATTGTAGGCGCCTTCATTTATTGTTTTTATCCATGCAGTGTCTTTTTTGTTTTTCTATGGCTGTGTAGTCAGCTAGAAGTCTGCTGACGGCGGCGGATTCGCGTGCTGAAGTGACCATGGCGGCGGATCCGGGCATGGAGGGCTACATTACTAAACGAAGGTGGTATATGCGGTGGTGTGGGCAGTCTTCTGTGGTTGTGTCGTTAGGTAGAAGTCGTTTACTGTTAGGAATCATAATCCAACTTACTTTTAATACTGAATTACCGTCATGTGATTCAAATATGCCACACTGACTGCTGGCACAGTAGATTAGAGCAAGTTTAGTTTACATGTTGTGTTGTTTGGGCGCCACGTACTGACTCTGGGAAGTACGGGCTCGGTTTTGTATTACTAATCAGTGCGCTCTTTCCATTTGGAGCCATGACTCCTTTGCCTCTGCTGTGTCAGAAGCGCGTTGTCGGCGCGGTCTCGTTTTTGTTTTTCTGTGGCTGTGTCGTTAGGTAGACGTCGTTTACTGTTAGGTATCATAATCCAACTTACTTTTAATACTGAATTACCGTTATGTGATTCAAATATGTGTTGTTTGGGCACCACCTACTGACCCTGGGGCGCTGAGGCGCAGTGCGCATGCGCGTCAGTGCGTCCGCTGTCCGAGGCACAGTGCGCATGCGCGTCGGTGCGTCCACCGTGCATAAATTAAACTGTCGTTTAGTAATATAGATAGAATTTGATTTTGTTATCAGAGGGATGGCTCATAAATGCAGGAGGCAAGTGTTCTTAAACTGAAACCTTTGCTGCTTCAAAGTAGACATATTTAGTAAGTTTAAGCCTGCAGTTCATGCTTGGATCTGGATTACCTTAAGCCCTATTGAATTTACAAGGCATTTTTAAAATTTATAAAAAAAAAATGCTTTTAGAACATAATTTTATGTCACAATTTAATATATACCATGACTGTGAAAAAAATAATTTGACTTGAAAAATGCAACATTTTCCCTTTAACTAAGTTGTCAGCAAATGTGTGCAGGAGTCATAATATCTCAAGAAGCATAACTATATTTTACAAAGACTAGGAGTCAGTTTCCTAAAATGTAGTGAATCACACTTGGCTCAAATATCTATGCTCTATTGACAAAGTATCTTAAAAAGGATGTATCAAAAAAACAAAAGGTTTTCTCACACTACCAAAGTAGTAAATTAATCACATGTTTATCGTAGGCCAGGATTCAATTTACCAAATAAACAATTTGATTGCAAATGGTGTAAACACTGGCAGAGTTATAAAAAGTTCAATGCTGAACAGAACAATGATTTACCTCAACACTGAGACGGAATTAAACATCTCTATCTTTCAAATAATATACAGTATAATTTAAACCGTTTTCAAGCTAGTTTTAATTCAATTCAGCATCTTAGCAACATTAAGCACAAGGAAGAAATAAACCTTTCCAGTCCAGTCTAATCCAGGGCATACTTTGCACCAACACTAACTCTCCTATACAGGTCCAATTTAAAGTCGCCCATTACCCTAATGTGCGTAACTTTAGAATGCAGGAGAAGAACCAAAATTAAAAGAGAAAAACCCATGCAGACACAGGGAGAGAGTGCAGATTCCACACATACAAGGATCAGGACAAGTTTAAAACCCAGTGTTCTAGAGTAGTACCTAGCAGCAGTAATTTTGGTCTCATGTGGTTAAGCATAATATACAAAAATCTTACCTCAAAATATTTCAAACATTCCGAATTTTCTCAAAATACGCAAAGAGCAGTGAAAACAATAGCTGTATTACTACAAAGGGCTAAACTTGTTATAACTCAAAAATAAAACATCTTTCAACTAGAAATTGATAAATGCAACTAATATATACTTTTTTGTACCAATAAACTCACAGGGACTATTGCCATTCTTTCAGAGACTAATAAAAATTTATAATTCAGCAGCATATGATTCAAGGCATGAAGTACTAAACAAATTATGCTGTTCATGGTATGCAAGCAGGTAATGCTTTCAAAAATTGTCAATGATGGAAAGCATAATTCACTGAAAGTAAAATTCTATTGCATCTTCATATGTGTCAAGATTAGCAGATACTTCACAGATAAAAATAATGAAACAACAAACTACCAAATAGAACTTTCTTCAACTCCCCTCCACAGTCCTTGATGTGGATGATGGTAGAACAAATAGCCAATCTCTAACAAATTAAACTCTATGCCTTTTTTATTTTACATATAACTGAGTGGTACGAAGGTTTAAGAAAAAAGTAACATCTTTGGGTGGAGTATTCGTGGCTCTGAGGCTAGGGATCTGCACTGGCAATCAGAAGGTTGCCGGTTTGAATCCCGAAAATGCCAAAAGAGACTTTAACCTGCAATTGCTTAGCGCTTTGAGTAGTGAGAAAAGCACTATATAAATGCAAAGAATTACAGTAATCCCTTGCTATATCGCGCTTCGACTTTCGCGGCTTCACTCTATCGCGGATTTTATATGTAAGCATATTTAAATATATATCGCAGATTTTTTGCTGGTTCGCGGATTTCTGCGGACAATGGGTCTTTTAATTTCTGGTACATGCTTCCTCAGTTGGTTTGCCCAGTTGATTTCATACAAGGGACGCTAATGGCAGATGGCCGAAAAGCTACCCAACCAGAGCCCGTATTACGTATTAAATAAAACTCCTGAAATATATTGTGAGCATGGGGGGCTGTTCGCACCCCTAGAGGATACGGCTGCTCCTCAAAAAATGCTGAAAGACTACCTTCACATTGCTGCCATCCTTGCTGGGCTTACATGTGGCTGCTTTTTCAAGCGATATGCTTCCTGCACGGTGCTTCGCATACTTAAAAGATCAAACAGCGCGTATTGATTTTTGATTGTTTACTTTTCTCTCTCTCTTGCTCTGACATTCTCTGCTCCTGATGGAGGGGGTGTGAGGAGGGGGGCTGTTCGCACCCCTAGACGATACGGACGCTCATCTAAAAATGCTGAAAGATTATCTTCACATTGCTCCCTTCCGGCTTTGTCAAGCGACATGCTTCCCACACGGTGCTTCGCATACTTCAAAGCTTGAACGGCACGTATTGATTTTTGATTGTTTGTTTTTCTCTGTCTCTCTCACTCTCTCTGACATTTTCTGCTCCTGACGGAGGGGGTGTGAGCAGAGAGGCTGTTCGCATACTGGCCTAGAGGATACGGATGCTCCTCTAAAAAATGCTGAAAGACTACCTTCACTTTGTTCTCTTCCTTGCAGCTGCTTTATACGGGGGTGCTTCGCATACTTAAAAGCCAAACAGCCCTATTGATTTTTGATTGTTTGCTTTTTTTCTCTCTCTCTCTCTGACATTCTCTGCTCCTGAAGCGCACTCCTTTGAAGAGGAAGATATGTTTGCATTCTTTTAATTGTGAGACGGAACTGTCATCTCTGTTTTGTCATGGAGCACAGTTTAAACTTTTGAAAAAGAGACAAATGTTTGTTTGCAGTGTTTGAATAAAGCTCCTGTCTCTCTACAACCTCCTGTGTTTCTGTGCAAATCTGTGACCCAAGCATGACAATATAAAAATAACCATATAAACATATGGTTTCTACTGCGCGGATTTTCACCTTTCGCGGGGGGTTCTGGAACGCAACCCCCACGATGGAGGAGGGATTACTGTACATAGACGTGGTATCAGAATGAGAGAATACAATGTGAGAGTTTCAAATGCATATATACTAGCATCTATGCTATCATATCAAATTTCAAAAGAGCAATATTAAATTTTAAAAAATAGATACGAAATTTCAAAAGCGCAATATCAAATTTTAAACACTTGATATCGAATGTTAAAAGCATGATATCAAATTTCAAAAGCTTGATATCAGATTTTAAATAGTGATATGGAATAATAAGCCCTATATCTTTGCACCCGTCCCTAAACCACGTATTGGAACGCAACCCCGCGATGGAGGAGGGATTACTGTATTTGTCATTCTTGCATTTTGTATCATGGAGTATGACTGGCATCTTGATGAACCATACTATTAGCCAGCTGCTCAAATAACTCTATATTCATGCTTATATCTCTTTTTTTTTTTTTTTTTTGTGACCTCACAGCCTCGTGTTTGGCTTGACACTCAAGATGTCACAAATGGAGTTCTCTTTCATGCCATAATGGAGTATAGCACTGTGTTTTGCAATCGAAACAATTACTGTGGAGAACATATCAGTTTGCGCAGGCATTCATCTGTCTTTGATGCATGTGCATTCTGTATCCTGTACTTCATGCTAAACAGACGGTGCTGATGTATCTCCTTTCTGTCATGTCACCCTCTCAAGCAATTTGCCTTAACAAAGACGTGAACCAGGATAACTTCATGTAAGTTGTTGCTACTCACGTTTTTTGCTTCAACAGTGCATGCCATAACCTTTCAATTATGCAGAAAATTAACATTTAACCTCCTTAGTGTTACATTTTTTTGTGAAAAAACTTGTAAAAAGCATTGCATTTTTTGGCTTGAAAAAATTACATTTATTAAATCTAATCTTTCTACTGTAAAGCATGCAAAACACAAAGTACAAGTCAGAAGTGTAGAAAGTATGATACAAATCATAATAATAAGGAAAAACAGTAATATTAATAAAAATAATGCGAATACTGTATCCATCCATCCATTGTCCAACCCGCTGAATCCGAACACAGGGTCACGGGGGTCTGCTGGAGCCAATCCCAGCCAACACAGGGCACAAGGCAGGAACCAATCCCGGGCAGGGTGCCAACCCACCGCAGGACACACACCAACACACCCACACACCAAGCACACACTAGGGCCAATTTAGAATCGCCAATCCACCTAACTTGCATGTCTTTGGACTGTGGGAGGAAACCGGAGCGCCTGGAGGAAATCCATGCAGACACGGGGAGAACATGCAAACTCCAGGCAGGGAGGACCCGGGAAGCGAACCCAGCTCTCCTAACTGCGAGGCAGCAGCGCTACCACTGCGCCACCGTGCCGCCCTGCTAATACTGTATATACTGTCAAAATATGTCATTTGTGTGAAGCACCGTCAAATATAAAATCCAGTGTCACAGTAGGGACAACAGTAGTGTGATTCCTGGCAGATTTTCTTTGTAGACTGATCAGCTTTTGAACAGAACACTGCACAGCTGCGATTGACACATGCATCACTTTCGGATTCATCAGAATCATTTTCGGATTCACTGTGTTTCAATTCCATTGCCTGAAGACAGATTCACCTCGTCATCACTTCTCATATCACTGTCATGAGTGTGCAACGCCTGAGCTGCTAAAAAACATGTCTTATGAGATTCCATAATGAGGCTAGGAGAAGAAGTGTCTGCACCATTGTCTGGGTAATACTCAGGCCTGTCACTTACACAAGACATGCCTATACGATTTTCTGAGCCACGCTAGGCACTAATGCTGTTGCCACTTTTACAGCCCGAGTGGCACTTGGGTATAATTCTAAGGAGGTTAAAGGTGTTATTTGTCTTATTCTCATTAAAGAAAAAATACTTGCTAGATGTACTTTAAGGTCTTTTTGACATTACGCAAACAAGCATAAACTAGAATTCAAACATGATTTATAAGAAGAAGCGTTTCTTTTATGGGGATGATAGAGTCAGGTTTTCTTGAATATAACAATAGCCAAAATTTCAGGATGCACCATTTGCGAAAGGTATGGGGATATGCAGCCATATTATTAGGTAGACACTGGAAAATAGTGCCTTCCACATATGTGACCGTGGACCACTGGGGTGCGTACAGCCGTCCTAACCCCACACAGCACACCTTTATTTACAGGTGAGATAGCGCTTCCTTCATTCCCCACAACAGCGGATATGTTCACAACACCAAAGCACTGTCTTTCTCACCTGCTCTCCTTCTCACAGGCTTTACCCTTCTTCCTCCCGACTCTGACCCTTGAGTAATGGTGACTGGTCCCTTTTATAAGGCTTCCGGATGGACACCAGGACCCTCATGTATAAATGGTGCGTACGCACAAAAATGTTGTGTACTCCCATTTCCACGCTCACATTGCGATGTATAAAAACTAAACTTGGTGTAAAGCCACGCACATTTCACGCCAGCTCAATCCTTGTCGTATGCAGTTCTTTTGCAAACTGACGGCACCCAGCGTCAAAGCAGTACTTTTGTTCCAGTGTGGTTTCCCTTTCTTTTTTAGATCCACATCCCTGACGCGGTTTTATCAAATACACTGAAATTAACCGCATACTGTTTATTAGTTTAAGACATCTGATTGTAATTAATCTGTAACAATATAATGGTTCACGGAATAGCCAAACTATTCCAAATACCACAGCTGCTTTAGCGTTGTTACTCTCAAGTATTTATCCCACTGTATCTGAGTATGGAATCACAGCTCTACAGCAGTTGATCAGAAAGAGAATTATTGGTATACAGCATCAAGCACATGCTGACTCAGCCATGCACACATTCTATTGAACTGCTCTCATATGACAAACTCTTCAGAGCCTTTCAGACATCGCGGTTCAAAAACAGTCTCATCCCAAGAACTATAAATGCACTCAATCAGTCCATCAAGTGCTCCTTGTAGAACTGTTTGTACGTATTAGTATACAGTTACCTCACTGTAAACTTGCGATACAGTTATAATGTTGCACAACCTGAGCCACATTATAAAGCATGTATTTACATATGATGACAGTATCATTTTTAAGATGAAATGCAGCAAAATATGTTTATTACATTATACAGATAAAATGTTAACATCATTTAAATAATCTATATTGTTAATAATTAAACATGTGAGGACACGGTGTCGCAGTGCTAGCAACGAGCTGGTGCCCTGTTCAGGAATTTTTCCTGGCTCAAGCTGTATTCTTGCTGGGACTGGCGCGACACTGGATGGATAGAATAATTAAACATGTACTACGAAGATATTTCAATGTTCCTTAAAAGTTTTGAAGAATCAGTGTTCTAAGCTTACAGATGGCTTGACATCTATTACAGAGCTGATTGAGTGGCGATTGGGTACTTGGAGAAAGAAAAGGAAGGACGGGAATTGCTTAGAACGTTTGAAAGAGACAGTACTGCTGTAGTAAATTATTTCATCGATGGTCACGCACGGCACAGCAAGCATCTTGCGGGAGGCAGGAACAATCTGTGGACAGGGCGCCAGCTCATCACTATCACTGCGCCACAGTGATCCCATGTTTGATAACATGCTTTAATTCCTATCATCATGAAAATGATAACAAGTTTACATCTCAGTATTTAAATTATTCAGAGAGCTCTAATATCACAAATGTAATTTGCCTTTTCTCTGTACCCTAATAAGTTTCCATATGACTTTCAGATGGTGGGCTACGACTCGCCTTTTCACGGCGACATTGATATCTGACAACTTCTTTTTTATTTCTGGCACTGTGCGACTTTGTGAACTTGAACTTTTGAGTTTCTCCAACACTCTATGTCACTCGATCAACTTCCTTTTGTTGTTTATACCACTGTTTAAACCAACAAATAGTACGTTTTTCCTTGCCGCCACTTGGTATTCGCTGAAATTCTTCTATTTCACCCCGTGTTTTTGCCATTGTCTTTTCACAAAACACTGAGCTTAAGGGCTATTTACACTGATCTGCATATTCAAACAGGTGTAATTCTGGGAGGAGTTGGGAAGTGGCAGCAGGCACGTTTACGTGCGTTACTTTTCACACAGACCAGTATTTGTGTAGTGGAAGAACGTGGAAATTGGCGTACGCATAGATTCATGTGTCTGGATTTTTTTGTGCGTGCGCACATTTCTGCTTTTGTCCGTAAGCCTTTAATGTGAATTCTAAGCACGGCATTATGCATCAGGCCCCAGGTGTCCAACAACCTTCTACTGGCAGCACTTCCTGGTGTGGCAGAAGTGCTGCCAAACAGGGCCCTGTAAACGTCCAGGCGTCCCCTGGTGGTGGCCACAGGCCCCAGCAGGGTTGAGCTTCCATGCTCCAAACCCATGGCCTACAGTAAGCCAAGGCTGCATTCTATCAGTTCGGGGGGAGAAACTGACCTAAAAATACTCTCTCGCCCGGTCCTTCCATTGTCGGAGTGTCCCAGCCGGGTAAGGGCTCTGGCCATCCGCCACAGTGACTTAACAGTTAAAACTAACTGAACTAACACATGAAATTTCAGAGCTTCTTTTTTGGTATCTACTACCATCCATCTAGTTTCTTAACTTACTTAATCCAATCATCAACAAATCATAGGATCATAAGTGACTGGAACATATCGCAATATAATTTTTACAGAGCTGCAAACATATATTTGCCTATTATTTACGTTAAAGGGCAGGTACAATCAATAATTAATTCCTGATCAATCTATGTGATAACGTAATTATGTAAATTGATATTGGTAATGTAAAATATACATCAGATAATTAAACACATATACAAGTCTGATGAAAATAGATTTAGTAAATATTCCTGAAATTATTTAGTAAATAATGTTACTAAACACATTAACATGAATGAAAGCAAAGAGCTTGTGGCCTTTCTCCAAATAGACATAATCTGCAAACTTATAATAAAGTAAGGTATACAAAAATAAAACTGTGGAATAAACACACACACAACATAAAGTAAAAATAAAGAGAAGAATGAAAATCTTTCTACCCTGCCAGGCTTCCCTTAATAGGTTTGGTTACACTGGTCAGTGTCCTTATTCACTCGCCCACCTCTAAGTGCCTCCAAAGCATAATCGATCTAATTTTGTCACCCTATTTTGCTCTCATATTCAACTTAATTACAAAGATTAGCGGTGTATGTTTCATAAATACTTGCCATGGATAGCAGACATGGTAGTTTGGTGCTCCACTTTTTGTCTGTCTTTTTGCATTAAAGTTCGCTGTCACCATGCAAAGTCATATAACATACACACGGGAAGGGCTTCTGAATATTGGTTGCAGTGTGCCACCTGATGTGACTCCAGATATTACAACTATTGTATATCCGTGGATCTTACAACTCTGTTGATCACAGGTGCTCATGCAGATTAACAGGTAGCCCTTCAGAGGTGGACCAGAGGCAGTACAGCTGGCATCCTGGTTCGATTCAGGAAGAGAGGACTGCTGCAACCACTCCCTAGAATATGTCTATCTAACGTGAGCTCGCTGGCAAACAAAGTCGGTGAATTGCAGCTGTTAATACATACTAAAACGGATTTGTTTTTTACTTGCTCTGTGCTTTACTGCAACGTGGCTGAATGACTCTATTCCTGATTCTGCAAAGGACTTACTAAACTTCACACTGTATCAAACAGACCGCGTTACCAATCTCTGAAACAAAACAAAGGGCGGAGAAGTGTGTTTCTACATTAATCAACGTTGGTGTAATAATGTGGTAGTTCTTTTTAAATCAGCTCAACATGAGTTTTCCTCAGTAATTTTAGCTTGTGTTTACCTCTGCTCTTGTGCTAATGCTCAAAAAGTGCATTGGTGACTCACTGGTGTAATCACTGAGATTGAAGAAGAAAACCCGGACTAGCAAATCATTATTTTGGGTGATTTCTAAAAATCAACAGAAAATAAAATGCCCTACCAGAGATGGAAATATTCTAAATCACTTTATGCAGCTACTAAGGATGCTTACCATGCCTTCTGCCGTGCCCTCCTTGGTAATTCTGACCATTCTATGATTCAACTTATGCCTGCTTACAAACAAAAGCTGAAAACTACTTTTCATCTACTTTTTCAACTACTTTTACTTTCAGTAAAATGAAGTTAGAAAGTGAACTAGCAAGCCAATATATGAGCTTCAGGACTGCTTTGCCTGTACAGACCAGATTGCCTTCAAAACTACCACCTCCCATATACACTGATACTGTAACTTTATATATTAATTTTTGTGAAGATTATATCCATTCTGACCTCATCTGTAACTGTCTGGTTTGGTGCTGCCTCTGTTCAGGCTAAGGCCAATCTGCAACACATTATCAAAGCCTGTGAAAGAATCATAGGCTGTAACTTACTGCATACTGAATCTGATATGAGTTCAGTGTAAGGAAGAGGGCCACAAAGATCACTGCTGATCTGACTCACCCAGGGCATCACCCGTTCAAAAGACTTCCCTGGCGAACATCTTTGTGCAGTGAAAGCTAAAACAACACATCACCTAAACAGTTTTTTCCCCATGAGCAGTTATTTTTACTAATCAGGTCTGTGGGTCTACTCACTATCTATATATACCTGCACACTAGACTGCCTGGACATTTTAATCCTATTATTTGTTTATTTTTTGCATTGCCCTTGTATGCTGTATCATATTTGATCATTTTATATTTTATCTAGAATATTTAAATTTTATATTTAGTGCTGTCCTTGTATGTTGCACCAATACTATCAAGACAAATTTCTAGTACACATTAGTGTACCTGGCCAATAAAATGGATTCTGGAAAAATATGTTTATTACAGAGGGTGCCTGTTGTACCAAATGGGTATGATGTTATTTATTTTACATGTATTATGGAAGTTAGTTTAAAGCAAACACGTTTGACAGTGCAGTATGTGAATTGATTCGGTATATTAGGTATACAATATGCTTAAAGATCTTAATAAACTTTCATTATCATATTTTAAAAAGTCATTGTTAAAAACGTCATTATTTACTCCTTAAAGCCTCTAGTATTTTAACTTTACTGTAAGGTGAATGCAGTTCAGTACATTGTAGATTAATGTCAGTACTAGACGTCAGCAGATGTTTAGTATTTTAATACACCGCATATAGGATTCCGGAAATAAGAAACACTTGTTTAAACTACAAAAACAAAACAATAAATATATATATATATATATATATATATATATATATATATATATAAACACACTGTAGCCGCCTCAGTTGTTGGGCTAGCTATTGAACTTGGTATTATGCTACTCAATACCCATTTTAAGAACTTTATCTTACAAACTACACGTCCTATTTATATTGCTGCTTATGTTTATGAAGGAGCTACTCACCGTATGCCTTAAATATTCATTGAACATATACTAATTTACAAGCTTCACATATTTCATATCGCACCTCCTCCTCTGGAGCTCGCCATGATTGTTGATTTTCTGCCCGATCGTCACTCGTGACGTACCACGCCAAACGCGAAAACCGCGAGAAGAGAAAATGATTGACGGATGACCACGCCCACACTGAAGCCAATTTTACTCTAGGTTGTCGCTACAGTACAATTGTATCTCTTTCTCGTTGGGAAGCCCCGCTCATCAACATGTCTTGATGGGAATGGGAGATGCCTGTAGTATTAAAATCTCTCGAAAACTCTCTTATGTTATTTTAACATTAATGTTTAATTGATATATAATAAAAAACTACAGGTCAGTCAAAAGTATTTAAAAAATGAATCTTTAGAAAAAATGAAGAATTTTATTGATTATTAGAATTTCATATTTATTTAGCTACTTCATTAACGTTTCGATATTTTGTTGGATTTAAGCGCAAAATTGTTTAAATGTCTGTGTGCATATGATTTTTTATTTTGTGTATACATGTTTGAATAATTACAAAAAGCTCCGCGGCTATTTGCAAACAAGAGCTAGTAAGTTCAATTTGGTAATTCCTAGATTTTTATTAAGAACCGGTACTACACAGGTAAGCCAATGTGCCACATATTTTGTAAAATCTAAAACAAAAAAGTAAAGTGATTTCCCACCTTTTTTCATTTCATTTTATTTTGATGCAGACCAAATTAAAAAATGAAAAACGGTTTCCTCCATTAGGTAACATCCCATAGTAAAATGTGACTACTCAAAGGTTGATCTTTGATGGCTCATGAGACTTAAATGAGATTCTCATTTATATTTCATTTAAACATCAACTTTGTCACAGATATGTTTCACCCTAAAATTCCTTAGGAGAAATAGCTTTATGCAAAAAGGAGACATGAAATACACCTAACGTAAAAAGAGCCAAAATTGAGAATTTGAAAAGCATGTTATATTTTGTGAAATCTCTTTGTAATGTTGTTGTAATCTCTTTTAAGACTTCATATTGTTTGCTTATTATTTGGCTGATACATTTGTCCAAGATGAATTACAACATATGAAATATGATTGGTTACATTTTTTTATATTTCCAGTTGGAGTACAGGCAGGTGAAGTAACTTGCTCATAGTTACATGTGTCAGAAGTGGCACTTGCCTGCCTTACCTTCCTGAATAAGTATGATGTAATCAGAGCATAGCAGTTTAAATTAGATCAACTAATAAAAGTATTCAAAAGCATGGACTACAGTTTTGTGAGCGTAATAAAGCGTTTTATTACCACAAACAACTGTCCATCAGGGCCATGTTAACAGCATTATAGGCCCCCAGGCAAAGCAATGCACTGGGCCCCTACCTATACAATCACTCAGCAAGTCACAACATACGTTGATTCGTGTGGGGCTCCCAGGCAACTGCCCAGCATGCCCAAGCGTTAAGACGGCCCTGCGGTCCATACATTTCACCATGTATTACTGAGCATGCAATGCAAATATTTTCAAATTGCAAAAAAATGTCAAGACACTAATTGGGAGATTTGCATGTGCCCCTTGCCACTTTGCTGAGATCTCTGCTGAAACTCACTTAAGAGGAGACACTTGTGAGACTACCTGGGTATTTTTTCTCAGGAGAAAATTTGCGAAGCATCAGATAAAAGAACTTGCCTCCTTTTAATTTCTTTCTGATCTCAATGTTGTTTAGGAGAAACCAAAAAAGATATTAAGGAGATCTCTTTTTTGATTTTACATTCCTATGGGATTTCATTACAAAACACATTTGTTAGTTGTCAATTATAGTTTTTTTTTTTATTGTTTCTGCACTACAATTAATAAAATATATGTTTGAAGCAAAACAGATATTTCATTTTATAATAAAATCAGAATATAGCTTAAAGTTCTTTATTCAATGGGTCAGCAGTCAGGGCATACAAAAATTCTAGGTTTTCTCCAAGAACAGACCTTTGGTTCAGAAGGAATGGCCAGCCAGAAAAAAGCTACAGCTTGGTGCCAAAAACAATTAGTGGATCCAGATAACATGCTGCAACCCCTGCTGCATAATAAGCTTGATTTAATGCAGCAGTTTGTTAAAGCCCAATCAAAAGATGGAGCCAAATGTTTCTGGGTTTGTCTGAGGCTAAATTGGAAGAGGACATTTTTTCTGGACCTAATATTATAAAATTGATTCCTGATGTAGAACCTCATGGAGAGATAAATGAATGAGAGGCTTGGGTATCATTAAAAAAAGTAACAATAAGGATCCAAATTATAAAGAAAATGTGAAAAATGGATTAGTTTAATGGATTGGTTTGCAATATGAGTCTCAAAGTTCACTTTTTGGATTCACATTTGGAATTTTCTCCTGAAAATCTTTAGAGCAGTAAGTGAAGAGTAGGGTAAAAAAATTCCTTCTGGATATCAAGAACATAGAAAGAAAGTATCAGGGACATTTAGATGTCAGTGTGATGATGGACTACTGTTGAATGATTCATAGAGAGACACCAGAAAAAGTGTACCTACGATTGGCCACCAAAAGAAGTTTTGTTGTTATTTGATACCAAACTAGGTGGAAGGGCAGATAATGTAGGATCAGCTGAATCATTACAGAAGGACTTGTACAGCACACAGTCTTAGGAAGATTTGTGGCAGATGAAATTTAATGTAAGTAAATGTAAAATATTACATGTAGGAAATAGAAATGTTTGATTTAAATACACAATAGTAGTAGTAGTGAAACTTGAAAGTACACCTTATGAGAAGCACCAATGTTGATTTGTCACTATCTACACCCAGGTGGTGTTCCTGAAGCAGTCAAGAAAGCTAACAGGATATACACTGTATACATGTGGAGTACAAGTCAAGAGAGCTTATTCCTTATTTTATAACGCACTAATAAGGCCTCACCTGGTGTACTGTTTGCTGTTTAGGTCTCAATATTACAAAAAAAGCCATACTGGGGCTAGAGAAAGACCAGATAAGCTGATTCTGAGATTGAAATGTTTGAGCTATGAGGAGAGGCTGAAGGAGTTAAACCTTTTCAGTTTAAGTTTGAGAGGAGACATGATCAAAGTGTTAAAAATGAGTATGGTTGATTCCAATTGTTACTTTAAAGTACATTCTGCAAGAAGAACACAGTGAAATGGTTGAAAGCTTGTTAAAGGCAAATTTCATACAAACATTTGAAGGTTTTTCTTCATGCAAAGATCAGTAGATGCAGGGAATAAAATTACCAAGTAGTGTGATAGAGAGTAGGACTTTTAAATCTTGACTTGAAGTTACTTTGGATAGTCTAAGTGAGTAGCACGGCAGAGCTTGTCAGGTAAATGGCCTGTTCTCATCACAATTTTCTAATCTTCTAAAGTACATCTCATTTGCACCTTTTGGGATGTTACATCTGATCATATGCTTCCCATATGTCAACAACTAAAGACACCTTGATGGTATGCTTCTTGTCTATAATTATTGCTGAACGTGCTTAATCCAAGTTTCGGACCGTACAGAGCTCGGAGGTGCCAGCAGCAGGTGCTGGAAGCAGGTATGAGGTGAAAGTTCATCACTCACTCACACTTATCTTTTGGATTAGAGTGGATTTGATTGGATAAAGAGTAAGGGTAAGAATCCCTAGTACATGCAGTATATGCAATGCCTACAAAAAGTACTCAACTGCTTACAGGCATTGTGCTTCAGTGGTTGAGGCTTTGGACCTAAAACTTAAAAACCCTTATATTGTGGGTTCAAATCCTGCTACTGACACTGTGTGCCCATTAGCACATCACTTCACCTACTTAACCAATTGGAAAAGCAAAAAAATGTAACCAATTGTATCTCAGATGTTGTTGTACCCTTGATTAAAGGAATCAGTCAAATAACAAGTAATACTATTATTAGATCACTCGAGGTGCTTACTCTTGAACATGCTATACACAATTGTCAATAAGTAAAACAGTCCTGTATTAGATCAATTTGTGATTTCAAATTCTTTTCCTAGTGACTTGGTTTTTGTTGATGGTGTGGCAGGCGGCCGAGGCCGATGCCCAGCAGGGACACCCCTGCAGCATATGTTCTGGGGGTGCAAGGATGGGAGACCCAATACCTCTCCCTGGATGCTAGATGGCAGCTTCCCTCAGTTGCAGCAGTTCCTCGGACTCCCACAGGTCTTCATGGGGGTTGGAGTTTGGTGCAGCACAGTTGGGTTCCACAGGAGCACTTCCGAGTGCCTGATAAAAGGAGCCAGCGACCACTACTCAAGAACCAGAGTCGGGAAGAGGAGGACAAGGTTGCCTGAGAGGAGTGGTGGAGGAAGATTAAGAGTGTGCTTTGTTTGCTTTGTTGTGGGTGCTTTATTTACACTTGGGACTGTGTTGTGCCTGTGGGGATTACGGGGAAGATGTGCCCCAGGGGTGAAGAAAAATAAAAATGTATTTATTTTAAGTGTGCCTCCGTGTCCAATCAGGCACCCATATAGTGCCTTTTGTTACAATGGTTATTGGAAAACACAGTTTTTAAGGAAAGTTGTATTGTTTTGAATTAAAACGGATAATCAGAAGGAATAATGTGAAATTCGAGTATATCTTATTTTCATTATTAGATGTTTATGATTTTCATTTCTTTGTGCTGTTCACTCAAGCAAAGTATTTCACACACACCACACAAACACACACTGTATTTATGAATAGGCATCTATACATTCAACCCTTACTCTTGACAGGAATTAAATCTCCCTTACAAACAGATGGGCAACAAATGTCTAATATGGAATTGCCTAAGATTCAAAATGATTAATGTTTTCCTTGTATTCTGCCTCTTTGTCTTCAGATTTCTTAAATGGAGACCATCTTATTATTATTATTATTATTATTATTATTATTATTATCTTTAATGAACAACAAAAAATACGTAGACTGTGTACTAGTTCCAACAATTCCTTTCTCAAAAAATTATAACAATGTATGTTTTTATGAATGCTGATGAAGAAATAATTTATTAAATGTCAAAATACCATTAGTCTGATTTTTTACAGAACATATTTATTTCAAAACCTACAGTTTAACTTCCCATTTTCTTTCATGAGAGATGCCTGATTCTGTCCACAAGGTGTAGCTGTGCCATCAAAATTCCAAACGTGTGTTTCATGAGCACTAGCACACACTGAAAAACTCAACTTCCGATAGTTTGTGAACATGAATCCTAAGATGAAAGCAACATATCCATTATGGGATACTTTTCTTGATCTATCAGCTGGGTCTTTTAAAGTATGTTTCCATCCGTTTGATTCTGTGACTGTGGTGTCTCTCATATGTGGAACTGCTCTTGAATCAAAGCACATCAACTATCGTTCACCTAATGTGAACTTTTAAAACAAGTCAGATGCTCCCCTACTGAAACTTTGTGGTTCAAAATTTGGCTTATCCTTTCAATCAGTCAAGCCACCAAGAAATGAGTGTATCAGATATAATATAACTTCTGTTCGGTCAATCAATACTATATGTTATTTGATGCGGGTTCTGCATTAATATTACCTGATATTAATAAACTGCACACAACACTGGTAGCTAGTACAATATCACCTCTGTTGGCCGAGTGTGTTAATCAGTCAAACCCACCTAATATTTACAGCCGATATATAATATGGGTATCAGATCAATCCAATAGATAAAATTAAAGTCAAACCAAAGAGGCTGAAATAATATTAACTTTGCTTTAAAAAATTAATTATCTCTACATTACCTTTGCTTCTTGTACAGCATACAATATACATATTTTATCAATCAATTAATCAAGTAGACTTAACTGACATTAACAAAGTAGTCAATGATTAAATCTCTCATTGAAAACAGAAAATCCCTGATAATTATTTTGTTTTTCTGCGTGGCAGAGATTTAAGTGAACATAAGTCCATTGATTTGGCAATCCTTTATTAATGGACAAATTAGAAATCATAGTAAATAATATTTTCTCGATAACCTGAAATTTTAACAAAAGTTGCTATTTTCCCCATATGTCCTTTGGTCTTAAGTAGGTGACACTTGTGACATTTTCATCTAATGCATGTACAGTGCATGATGCAACAGGAAAACACCCCTGAATTGCAAACACCATCTTAAACACAGAATTTTGTCTTAAACAAGGTAAGTAAAATTAATTAAGTTAAAATAATGATAAACTTGATTCTCATAGAAACAACATATGAAAAAATTATGTGGAAAGATGTAAGATAAATTTAATCCACAGAAGAGAAGATTCTGACCAACAGCTTTTGTAATATCAAGCTATCAGTCAACGAATGAAAATAAAAATGACACGACTATAACTGTTTGTATATTATGAAGTCTGGTATGCTTACTCTAAACAATACGAATATGTAACTAAAAGAGTATATATTGTATATTGAGAAAAATGCAGCATTCTGGAAGATCAAAGGCATTTTTATTCTTAGACATATTGGACTTGATCTGTAGTTAATGTGAATAATGTGAATAAGGCATACACAGAAAAATGTCAGTAGAGTCCAAAGGTATTTAAAAATGCCTCCTTTATGATAAAACATACAAGGGGAAATTAATTAAGTGAGAACATAGGCTGCCAAAACAAAGACACACATGAAACATTTTGCAGCCCCACTGGGCCTGTCTGCGTAGGATGTTTGCCCAGTCTGTGCAGTGGTATGGCTTCCTCCATCCCTGTTGTCTCCTGTGTCACAGTGTCTCTAGCTATACATCTGGCTTCTCTTTCACTACTGAGTCTGTCTCTTCCGACTTTAGACTCGCTTCTCTGCTAGAAAGTGACATGTTAGAAATTCACATTAGATCCACTTCTGGTCCCTGTCCTGGAAACACTTCTGTGGTCAAGAGTTTCATTTATAAAGTCTTCAGACTGCCAAGCCATAGTGCCAGTGAGAGCAGTGCAGCCCTGAACTCTGCTCATCCTTAAAGGGATTGACTATTATGACCATAAACTTGAACTTGACTTTCAGAGAATGAAACACACCTATTGTCTATATTTCTCTAACCAATGTGGGTTTCCTTCTTTCTCTGAGGGTCTTGGCAGACACTTGCTGCTCTTTAAAAGGATCTGTGTGCCAGGTAGGTGACCCTCCAAACTGGAAACAGGAAAAATACACAATGACTGAGTGATTTAAGCAAATAAAAAATACATTTGTGAAGGAATTTTTACAAAGAGGGGCAGGCGGTGACTGTAATTCTCATACCTCACAATGGCAATGATTCAAGTTATCCATTTTCAACAAAAATAGTGATGACATCAGAAGAAGCAATGGCAGCGCTTTTGTCCTGTAACTAGGGAAGAAACCGAAGGGGTTAAGAGTTCATACTGTACATTGTTAGGAAAAACAAATAATTTTTTAACCAATATTAGGCATAATTTGCCTCTTCCTGCACCATATTGGTGCTATCCTGGGAGCACTAATTTTAATTTGGCTCATTTGCCTCCTTGTATATGTTGTCTTATTTTCTAAATGTATTACTGCCATTAGTCCCATGAAAAAAATGATGACTTATTTAGGTTCAGTATCTTAGAGAGATCAGCATGGCCCTGTTAGCCTGCTTATACTGATTTTTTAATTATTATACAGAAATGTAAAACAAAAATTGTATAAATTATCAAGTTTTCAAAGTATTTTTATCATTTGATTTCTTTCTTTGTTAGCATAGCAAGTTCACTACATATTAGCAGATTTTCTTCTGGTTGGGATACTATGGTGCATTAGACTTAGCAGACTAATATTAGTGGTATAGTTATATAATTAAAGATTATTGCATTTCTCTGTTTTCTCCGTCTCTAAACTTTGTTTTCCCAGTGCAGCCTGGGAAAAATAAGCATATGACTAGAACTGTATTATCACAGGAAATTATTAAGTCATGTCATGTCATTTTCTAACCTGCTTAATCCAGCCCACAGTCACAGGGGTGCTGGTCCCTATCTGAGCTGGGATAGGGCACAAGGTAGGAAATTAAAAGCTTTTTTTTAGCTCTTTTCTCTCCATGCTTGCCTCTCTTATGAAACCTGATTTATCCGGTTTTCATGGACCCAATGCAAGAAACAACCATAGTTAAGGTGGATATCCATTAAAGGACCCATTAACACATACACCTACACTAACTCATAGAGGACCATGTTAAGTCACCAATTCACCACCCACCACAGACACATGCAGAATGAGCACCCCCCTTGCACAGACAATTGTCTGGGTCAGAAGTCAAACTGTGAAGAGCAGTTCTAAACAGTACATTCTGAGGATGTCTTCTTTGAAAACTGTAGTCTTACTACAAGTGAAAAATCTTTTCTGCACATTCTTTACATCCATCCATTTTCAAACCCACTGAATCCGAACACAGGGTCACGGGAGTCTGCTGGAGCCAATCCCAGCCAACACATGGCACAAGGCAGGAACCAATCCCGAGCAGGGCACCAACCCACCGCAGGACACACACACAGACACACACACACCCAGCACACACTAAGGCCAATTTAGAATCACCAATCCACCTAACCTGCATGTCTTTGGACTGTGGGAGGACACCGGAGCACCCGGAGGAAACCCACGCAGACACGGGGAGAACATGCAAACTCCACGCAGGGAGGACCTGAGAAGTGAACCCAGGTCTCCTAACAGCGAGGCAGCAGCGCTACCACTGTGCCACTGTGCCGCCCCATTCTTTACATGTTGAAGATATTAAAAGAAGAAACTAAAATATTAGATAAAGAAGGCACTTATTGTCAGATATCCTTCTATGCACTACTGTTTTAAAGACCTGTTATCTGAGTATTTGTGGCTGTTCTGCTAACCTGAATGGCTCTAACATTTTCATCTGCCTTTCTTCCATGTTTTTCACTTACAGAACTGCTGCTCAATGGATGTTTAATGTGTTTCACACTTTTCTCTCTGTAAACACTAATGTCTATACAGTATGAAAATTATAAGAGAGCAGCTGTTTATGTGATGATGGAACAACGCTGTTTGAAACTAACAATCATTCAAAGGCTAAAGTTGCTTGGAAGACACATTTTCCTAATTGTAATGTTTGATAGAACAACTAAATCTCCTGATCATGTCTGCATGATACTGTGTATATATATGAAATCCAACATCTGTCTGTCTGTTTGTCTGTATGTCTGTCTGATTTTCATGAGAGAACTACTTAATGGATTTAGATTGGTTTTTTTCTATAATTTTCTTGAACTTCTCTCATTGCGCTAAGAATCACAGTTCGCTTGCAGGAGTGATATATTTGCTCTAATCCAAGATAGAGGCTGCAAGCCGAGGGGAAGGGGATGCGTGATATCAGGAGAAGGAAGCGAGGCAGGGCCCTCCTCAATGTCACTTTTCACTACTACGAAGGCAGAGCCACGGGGGACGGCTAGTAGTATATATATAAATATATACAGTGTATACATATATACAGTATATATGTCAACTTCCTTCCTTTCAGCTTTTTTACTCCATTATTGGATAACATACTGTATAGGTAAGATGTTCGTAAGAGTATTTTTCACACTTAAGATTTTTTACTGTTGATCTGGATACACCAAAGTAATCAAATAACATGACATTCTCAGACTTGCTTAATCCAACTTGATCCAATGGTGATGAAAGCTCAGAACTCATCCAGGCAGCAGTGACCACGAGATAGAAAGCAGCCCTAGACTGGTCCCACTCACGCACACGAACAGTAACATGGGGTCAGTTTCTAACCTACAGTTAACCTAGCCAACACATCTTTGGGGAAATTAAAAAGCAGAGCACCGGGATGAAAACTCATAAAGACATTCAAGAGAACACATACAAACTCCACAGGACAGTAGCCAGGCGGAGAATTTGAAAACACAATATGGGACTCCTGAAGCAGCAGCATTACGACATGTGCCATACCTCTCTTTCAATGCCAGGTTATATTGCATGCTTTGAATTTAATTTGGAAATTGGATGGTGAACTATGTTCACACTCTAAGAGAGTAACATATAGCTGGCCATGTAGCATTCAGCCTGTCATTTCTAGAAGCATCAATATGACACTGTGATAGACTGATCTCCTTTTTTAGGACTGGTCCTTTTCTTTCTTTCATCATGTGTATTATTGGTCACTGCGAATGACTGTCCCTGCTTTGCTCTTGATGTTGCCTGGGCTCTCACAGGCTCAGGGTTCAACACTAGCATAGATATTGATGTATTTTCTGTTCACCCACTTTCTGAGCTGCATGAATTAAATAAAACATTAAGAATGAAATGCTCAAAGATGAATAGTTTATTTTATCGGATAGGCCAGACTACATTCTTTAATGGCAGCTTGTAAAGTTAATAACCGTCTACCTTTCCCATCTATTTCTTTTCCCCACCAAGTAATTTCAGGTAGCTGAAACATGAGTTACCCTCTGTCATTTTTAAAGTCAGGAAGAAAGGAATGTACTATTACAAGCAATAAAGTTAAAGACCTTTGAGCCCAAGTAAAGCATTCTTTCTCCTCCAACTAAAATGAAATCAAACTTTTTGATTCTTTTGTTCTTTTACTCTTAAAGCCTGCAAGGGAAAGGTAACAGCTGTCATTAACTCTTAGGTATGTCCTTTTTTATTTGCCACTCTAAAATGCTTTAAAGGTGACTCAGAAGACTTTGCTAAGAGAATCAAGAAGGTTGAGAATGCAATGTGGCAGCCCAAGCAGATTAAAGAAACAGGAGACAATGAAATGAGGAAGTTGTTGTATAGTGCTTAATTATAGATTTGCTTGTAAAGCAAGTATGAACTCTGTGGGTAAGCTAAATATTTTTAATTGTTTAACTGACATATAATAGAGCTACTTGGTGAGCTAGAGTATATCCAAAAGCATCTTATGTATTTCCTTCATGTTGTTGTACTTATGACTTTCTCAAACATGTGCTACCATCCTGAGGGACAAGCTGAAGCAGTTAGTGTCACACATGTAGTGATAATGTCTAGGTAACTATTGCAGTTAGCGCTGCGGTCTCACAAGTTCAAATGGTTCGGTCGAAATTGCAGTTTGGTGATTGTCTATGCGGAGATTTCATGTTCTTCTCTTGTCTGTGTGGGTTTCTTCCAGGTGTTCTATTTTTAACTCTTGTATCTCAAAGATATGTGTGTTAGGTTGTTTTGGTGACTCCAAAATGACTGTTTGAGTTTAGTATGAGTGAGTGTAGTTGCCTTCTGTGTGAAGTTTACATGTTCTCCTTATGTTTGGACTTTTTTTTTTCTGGGACTGTCCTAAAGACATGTGTGTTAGGTTAACTTGCAGTTCTGAACTGGTCCTGTGTGGTTGTGTACATGACTGGGCTCTATGATGGACTGATACCCCATTCACTCTTGTTTCTTACTGTCCTGCTTCATCTTCTTCTTCTTCTTCTTCATCTTTTCCCACTTTTATATGGGGTTGATGTGCTTAATCAGCCTCCTCCAAACTGCTCAGTCCTGCACCTCCTCCCCAGTCAAGCCCTTTTCCTTCCGATCTAATTTTATTTTATCCATTCACCTCTGCTTTGGCCTTCCTTGCTTTTTCTTCCTCTGTGCTTCCATTCCCATCACTCTTTTGTCCACATATTCTTTGTCTCTCCTCATTGCATGTCCATACCACTTCAGCTAACTTTCCTGTACTTTATTAGGTGTCTCTCACACTTTTGTTGTACTTCTGATTGTCTCATTTCTTATTTTGTCCTTTGTTTGAAACTCCACACACTCCAACATTCACTTTTCTGCCACATCTAACTTCTTTTCCTGTACTCCCTTTACTGCTCATGGCTCATCTCCACAAGTCATTGCTGATCTTTCCAAAGTCATAAAAAACCTTACCTTTAACCTTTGCTTTAATTCTTCACACACCACTCTATGCATTATCTCTGCCTCTAGTTTTCCATCTTGGCTACCACCCTAGATATTTAAACATATTCACTCTTTTCAATATGTCCCCCTGCAGACCAACATCTGAATTCTGGCAATCATTGCCTCAGATATTCTGTTTTCTCTCTATTTATCTTCAGTCCTCTATCATCCAAAGCCCTTCTCCATTCTTCCAACTTCCTCTCCACTTCTTTTATTTTCTGGTGCTACACCACACAATGTCGTCAGCAAAAAGCATGGCATCTGGGGGACTGATCTTTTATCTCATGATTCAAGACATCCTTAATCAGATCAAAGAGGTAAGGAAATAAAGAAGTCCCCTGGTGCAGACCAACTCTAAATGAGATCTCGTCTGTTACCCCAACACTGCTTTAACCCGAGTCCTCACTTCCTCATACATAACCTGGACAATCCTCACATACTTCTCTGGCACTCCTTTCTCTCTTATGTTTCTTACCTTGCTGCTGATGTTGCCTAAATGAGCTTCAGCTCTCCATGAAGTTGCATTGGGATACTAGAAAATACTAGATGGATGAATGAAATTTGATTTGTATGTTACCAATACTCTTCATTTTGCATAATCTTAAGAAGCTTGTTTAACACGTTACATTATTTAATACCTAAATACAAGTAAAACATTGCATTGTTTTCAGAAGCGAGCCAAACTTTGGTGTGAGGAAACTAGGTGGTGTTGAGGGAAATATAATTTTAGTAATAGCTGTTTCCTTTAGCTTATGACTAGGGAAAAAATTAACTCTTAAACATTTTAAATTTGTCAACCGGTACTATCTTTAAGGTAGGACATGGATGCAGTCAATAAAGCTCTTCACAGGTGGTTAGTTCATACTTTAAGCTTGGCTGCCATACAGGTTTTTCCCTGCTCAACATCCTTTTACATTCATGGTCTATTGAGCACTGACTGCCTCCAAGATTCTTTCTAGATAAAAATGCTCTAATTTAGATAAGAAATGCCCCCTCAAACTACTGGGTTCTAGGAACCCAGGTGTTGCTGTGGTTCTTAGCCCCAGAGCACCAGGCCAGACCACCTCTAGGTAGCCTGTCCATTGAAGCCAACAGCATTAGACCAAGTAGAACACATAGATCTCCCATGCTGTCCCCAACCCCCGGTCCGCGGCCCACTAGCGGGCCGCAGCCGTCTGACAGCCGGGCCGCGAGAGAACTGCTGGCAACGGAGACTCACTCAGACTTTTCGGAACGCTTGGCGGGCGGGGCTTTGCAGCGGCGCAGAAAGAGGAGAGAGACCGAGGTGAGAGAGTATTACAACAAAGTATTTTTATGGTCCCGACAGTTTACCCACATGACACGAGTCTATAGAAATCGCGTTACTACGAAGTACATTCAGCAGATACTTTCATTACAACGAAGTGACCTTGAAATGCTTGAACAAATCATCCACAGTGCAGTTAGATCTGTGGTCGCAGCTCAGTTGTGCACATTTGCACAACGATCCCCAAACAGAAACATTGTAAAAAAAAATCTCTTTCTTCGAACTTTCCTCGTACTGTTTTTTTTTTGCTGTTTTTGTTTTCTGTGGTTTTCAGTGATACCTTTTGCTTATTGCTTTTGTCAACATTTGAAAAACATCCATTGGAATTTAACTCATTGTCACCCTCCTATAGAAACGGCAGACACAAAAAAAGATAGCAGTGTTAATGTTTGTGATGTGCAATCTGTTGGAATGGCAAATGCAAAGCATATATCTTTGTTATATGCAAAAAAAGAAAAAAATCTCGGGTTGCAAACATATGTGAACTGCTTAATAACTTATTAATAATAGAAATGTTATGTAAATTGTGTATAAAACTGTCCCCCCCGACCGGTCCGTGGAAAAATTTGCATCTAATAAAGTGGTCCATGGTTGGGGACCACTGCCCTAACAGGCGGAGGGTTTACTAAGTCATTACCTAAAAAAATAAAAACACTCTCCTGTTCCTGTTCATTTTATATAAATGTGCACTCTACCAACTCCAGGTTGGTAGCCCTTCCATTTCACTACTGCAATAATGTAAACACTACAGTCAAATTTCATTCCCATTTTCTTCCTATCAGGGTTCAGTACTGTAGGTCCTGTCCTGTAGTACTGCCTGTTGACCTGACCTAAGCAACCCACTACATTTTCACTGCAGTGATGCCAAAACTGGACTGGACACTATCGATGCCCAGGTTTAACTTTTTTTCCATACCAATTGTAATGTTGATAGGGCATTCCCAATTAAGAAGAAATGAGACTGACTATAGGTAACAAAAACAGTAAAGGCTTACAATATAAAAGAATAATTTTTTGTGTCCCTTTACTGTGGATGAGCTCACCAGCAGTGAGCTAAAATTGCTTCTCACTAGCAGCTCAGCAATAGGTGCAGGCTTAGCTTAAGCTGAGCTGAGTGCAGGAATGTGAGTTTAAAAGAAGTCAAACACTAAGTGTGAATTGAAGTGGTGAATAAAAGCAATACGTCAATAAACAAGTGAATAGCATCAAAAAGTCAAGAATAATGTAATGCTTGCACCCTCAAGATAAAAGCTTACCTCAACTGACAGATAAGCATGCCAGCAAAGGCTGAGCCTCCTAAGCCATTTAAAAAAATGGTTTGGCACTGAAGGTGCAGCATCTTTGATGTGTTCCTAGAAAGCCTGGAGTATTTTTTTTACAGGATAGGCAAGTTCATATCAATTATTGTGAAATACATCTCGGTTTAAATGGTGGGATTTAAGAAGCACAAAAGACTGCAGGTCAAATGTGGCAACAAGTGAATTAATGGCTTTAGAGGGATGTTAGATTAAAATTCATAGAGAAGGCATGAAGAATGTAAGGAAACCAATTTCTAACTGCTACAGTATGTGAGACCTCTAACTGTACAATGAAGTTCCTAGTGATGGAGTGGAACCAAAGGGAGGGTTGCAGTAAGGCTACTTTTAACTATTAAAAGATAGAAACACATAACTTGTGTTGCTTGCCTGAGTTTCTTGGCATATCTATCATTTATTAATTGAGAAGAGTTTGTTTATTTTTGTCAGGATGTCTGACTGTGCACAGAAGGTGATGGCATCTGTGGTCACACAGGACTATTTAATAATGGTATGCTGGAATCACTCTATTGTCTTCTTCAGAGCTTACTGCTCTTCACTGTAGTTTGGTGATGAATGAACCCACTCTGGAATCTGAAATGTCAATGTGAGGTTTAGTCTGCCCAGAGAAAACATTCTTAAAATTAATGTAACTCTTTTTCTTTGTTACTAATAAAGAGTGAAACAAGTAAGTTTTATTTTGCATACAATTTTATGAATTGACGTTAAAAATTGTTTAGCATGTGATTTTGTAATCGCAAAACTTGAAACTCACTCAGAACATCAATATTCACTTAAAAACTCAAAACACACTTAAAATAGTTTTTTTTGGAGTTTTTACATTTTTGTCTAGGGTAGAAAACAAGAAATATTTCCCCCTAAAGCCTCATTTACAGTTTCTACATTGACCTGCATTTACCCTGAGCTGAGTAACACTGGAAATCTGCATCACACTAATAAAATCAACTATTTTCTTTGACACTCATTTATATAATTGCAGAATAACGTGGTGTGTTTTGAAAAATGTGACACAAAGAGACACCAGAATGAATGATCTTGCATATTACTGTGTTTTACTCTCAGGATTTGGTGTTTTGTGTGTATTGATTTATACAGATGAGGACATGCATACTCTAAGTGCTGTTTAGAAACGCTTGCCTCTGGTGTATCTTTAGCATTATGTTTGCCATGACTGGCATATAAATGGAAAAGTGGGCATCATATTACCAGAACAATCACAGCACACATCTCACAGCTTAACAAAACGTGACAGGAAATAAGTGAAGTGATTTTGTTTTTGATTAGTGAACTTTATTTAACACATTGACTGCTTGACCATTTTTTTTATCAGGATGCTGCAGTATAGCTATGCATATATGATAAATAATGAACTCTATCAAAATTGGCAAAAAATGTATAGAAATGTATTAGAAACCAATGGCTTTGCTATCAGTAGTAACTCTGTCAAAAATGTAAAGGAACTGTTAATTACTTTATTTTGAGCAGCAACATGACTAAAAGTCTGTATTTGAATGAGAACCCTTAAAGCATGGCTCCACGTAGAGTGCAGGCTTAGAAGCACATGTACTATAAATATAACACTCTTCTTTTTACTGAATACGCTTTTTGCAAAAAAAACATTTGGCCGCTTGTGACTTTTTGTGCTCGGTGGGTGACAGAATATCAATGCAGTATTGCCCTGACAGTCGTGACAAGTTGGATGCCTTGTGATGAAGAAATGCCTCTGGGACATCATTTCAATCACTGCCATTATCGTCAAAATATTCATCTTACATCAAATCTAGTTATTTGAAAACATCAGCAGCTTTATACCTTTTTTGCAATGACATAACAATGGACTGTCTTTGCATAGCACTATTTTCTGCAAACTGTTGTATCTAAAAAAATGTATACAACTGTCCACTAGATGGTAGCACTCTAGTGGCTATATACTGAGATGCAAATTATATTGTACATCACACCTTGATAGGCTAAGTGAGATACGACTTAACTCGTACCGCATGTTCAAAGTGTTAAGTGCTAAATCAGACAGACTCATGCGTAATTAACACAGAAAACACTTCCAAGCAGGGACTAAACACCTTTCTTTCAGTGTCAAATGGTGTAAACATTTTGATTATGAAACACCAATTATTTCACAGTTTTTTTTGTGAAGCAAAAGTCTAAGTTTGTGTGTAAAATAAAAACCACCCAGACACAAGGAGAATAGTATAACTCCACACCTAGATTTCAACGATATATAAAGCAATATCACTAACACGCTACATAAATATTGGCTATTTATTAGAGCATTTTCCTTGACATCATTCTTTTCTTATTTTTCTTTCTTTTTTTTAGAGCATTCAGTTTCTTTCTACTGGTATAAACCTTCTGTCAATATGATATGGTATAAGAAGAAACCAAACAAAGGGGGTCTCTATGTTGTGTGTTTATTTTATTTTCCTGTGGTTTCTTTAAGTGTAAATCAGATAAAGCCTGTCCAAATGAAAACATTTTATTTGAAGTGATATAAAAAAGACAGCTTCTTGTTTGATTATTCTCCTAAGCATGTTGTTACATCCAGAGGCTGCATGCCAGTGGTTTGTGTACACAACATTAGCAGTAATTATATCAATTAAAGCTTGGGCTGTATTTTGTGCACTTACTAGACTTGAAATATCTTCCTTTTATTCAAGGGGCCAATAAAATTCAACAAAGCTTGTACAATATTTGTATTTATTGTTCATTCAGTGGAGAAAAAAATAGTAAATGCTGCTTAGCATTTCACTAAAAGAATGTGAAGTATTGTCTGTGATGATGCTAATGATCCAGGGAGATTTGTGTAATTAAAAGGCGAGAAACAATGCAGAGTCTGTCTTCACAGAGCTGCTCAGTGGCTCGATGAAAGTGTACAGACATGCCGCACAACATTCATTGTCACTGACACCTCTCTGGCAGTTACATAGGCTTTTGTTTATTTATTCCTAATGTTTTTTTTTTCTCAGTCACAGTGTTATTGTGTCCCTTGAGTGAATATGTTCCTTGACTTCACTACTGAAACTACATTTTTTTTCATTAATTTTTTTTTATTGGCACGTAGACTTATCTTGTTCAACTGGAAGAATCTTAACTCTCTTCTTTTAAGTCATTGGGTAACTGATGCTATATACTATTTGAAACTGGAAAAAATCAAATTCTCACTTAGCGGATCTGTGCAGAACTTTTTCAAAACTTGGCAGGATCTAATCAGTAACATTTTAGAATAAGCTTTTAAAGCACCGAGGAAGCAGATTCTCTCCCGTTTTTTCCTTTTTTTTCTCCATATATCATTATTCACTTATTAATTCATCTACTTACTTATTTTTAATAGCTTAAAGTTTTACTCTGCTGGCTTAGCTCTCTTTTTCAGGGGTGGGGGTTGATTTGTTTTCGATCTTATGTTTGTAAAAATTGATTTATTTGTATGGAATGTTGTGTGATTTTAAGAAAATCAAGAAAAAAAAACATTTTGTTATTGATTGTGGTAATGATAGTTCTTTGTTCATAAAATTAAGGTAAGGTTATTCTTGATTTTCCCTGTAGTCAACAGGGCGCTGCAGCTCCCAACACACACACAGGCTCAGATACAAGTTCAGCAAGCACAAAGGTTTTATTTGATGTGAAACACTTCCCAGTAAACGTTTCGCACAACACCAAGCAGACTTACAGTTTCCAAGCACAGTAACACTCAATAGCTCTGCTCCTTCTGCTCTATGTCTCCTTCTCTTCCACTCCTGTTGCAAGCTTTATCCTCCTTCCTACCAACTCTGGCTCCCTGAGTTGTGACAGGTGGCATCTTTTATGTGAAACCTGGGAGTACTTCCCGGGTGGCTCACAAGTTCTTTCTGTGTCCCCTGGTGGCACACACAGAACCCAAAAGGGTTGAGCCAAAGAACTCCATTTCCCATGATGCCCTGTGAGAATCCGTGGTGCTGCTACAATACAGGCGGGCTGCCATCTAGTGTTCTGTGGGAGACAATGCTCTGTGCATGCTATCTCCCTCTGTCTGGGTAAAGATCCCCCACAGCTCTTGATTCCTATCACATGATACTACTTTAAATCTTGCCTACTTGGAAATCTTTGGTCTTTTTTCGACATATATATTTTGTATTGGTTATTTAGTTTGTGATAAATATTTTTAATTTTAAGTGTGTCATGTCAATATTTTGTATCTGCAGCATTTTGTTACTTGATTGCTAAGACACACAGCACTGTTGCTAGGAACTGCCTCTTAAAATGCACTATGCGCCTTGTTAAACTGCTTTATAATCCCACACATTACTCAGTACAGTGTCTGTTTTGTGATTGTAGAGCTTTCTGGTTAATGATTCATAGCTTTCGATTTCTTGACTTGATTTATGATTTTAGCACGTTGACAACTCATTCCTTTGGTTAATGGCTGTTGACAATTGTCCTTGAGACTTTTTCATGGTTTTGCTCTCTGGCTTTAGACAACAGCATTTCAGGAATTTAGTTAACGAAGGTATTCATAGTTTGTTGGAAAGACATGCATCTCCTGGTTCATTTAACATCATCCTCACAGTTGATCATTAACTCCATTGAAAGCAGGCAATTCAGAAAGGCTGACCAGAACTAAATAAAAAAGGTGGACCTGATCTATGCTGCTGTCCAGCGGAGCCATTTTGGATACCAGTGACTCCCATAATGAGGATGTAACATAATACCTTCAAAAGAAAGTATCACACTTCCAACCATTGATTTTGTGACCTACTTATTAATTAGATTTATTTAAGTTAGAGTCAGGATCAGTAGCAATTAACCTATACTGGCCAGAGAACAGAGAAGAGACTAAAAATCATGAGTTGAAGAAACAAAATCATTAAAGTGCATGCTAAGAATCATCTGAGGACAGACAGTGGTCTGACAGATAGGGAAACAAAAGAATAAAAAATACAAAATCAAAGCAAATTTGCAAAAATCAAAGCTAAAACTAACCTGGCAAAAGAATAAACCACCACAATTAATAATTGATTTTGATAACTAGTATAATTTGTAATGAATTTTGAAGTTTGCTTTTAGTTAATGCAAAAATATGAATGTAAAATAAGGTGTGCCACCATCTTAAACAGTCTTTATGTGCTGTTGTTGTTGCTCTGACAACTTCGAGGGTTTGCAGGAAGAATAGGCAATTAAATGTATTTGAAACAAAGGCAGGAGTCACAATCAAAATAATTAAGTTTATATTTTGTATTGTCAAAAAGAATATTAAAAAAATCAAAGTCATTGACCTTTCATTTTTAAACATTTTATTGTTTCATGCTGCCTTCTCAGGAATTTAATCTCCAGGGTTCCAGTCATGCTCCTGGTAATTTTCTGTGTGGAGTTGCATGCTCACTTTTTGTCTGTGTTGGTTTTCCTGTGGATGCACTAGGTTTCTCCCACACTCTCCAAGATGTATTAGAAAGGCACCCTTGTGTGAGTGCGTGCACGAATGGTCATATGGGCTGTTTTGTGACTTTTACACAATGTTGCCAGAACTGGCCGTGGCTTCTTGAATTAGCTTATTGAGAATGCTATATTATGTTATTTTACTCAACCACACACACATCTTCCCACTGCAACTCTGCATTGGGTTAAGCAAGTCTTAGAATGTATGTACATTGAAATGTTCTTAAATAAGTGATCTGGCTGTGCCCTTGCCTGGCTGGGACACCTCCACGCTGGGAGGACCAGGAGAGCAACTGTGGCCAGAGCGTTACCTCCCCTGGGATGCTAGATGGCAACCCTCCTGGGTTGTAACGGTGCCTCGAACTCCCGCAGGGCTTCATGGGAGTTGGACATTGGTGCAGCCCTGTTGGGATCCGCAGGCACCGCCAGGGGGTGCTGCAGCTGGAGCTGCTGATTCCTTATGGGCAGTTCTTCTGCCACACCCGGAAGTGCTGCCTGAAGTGAGTCATCAAGCACCTGGAGCACTTCCGGGTGCCTTATAAAAGGAGCCAGCAGCCACTACTCAAAGAGCCAGATTCGGGAGGAGAAAGATGAAGCTTGACCGGAGGAGTAGAGGAGAGGAAAAAGAGGAAGAGAAAGAAAAGAGGATGTATTGTGTTTGTGCTGTGCTTTGGACTATGTTGTGCCTGTGGGAAACGGGGAAGGCATTTCCCATGAGAAAAAATAAAAAATAAAACGTGTGTGCCTTGAACTTGTGGCCACGCTTGTTTGTGTCGGGTTCAGGTGTCAGTGCCAGCCTGGGTGGTCCACACTGGCATATTTCCTATAAATTTAAAACAAAATGAGTCCATCATCTTGTGCACATTAATGCAAGAGTCAGGTTGGGGTTCATACACTGGTACAGCACGTTCCAGCACCCAACACACAATGAAACAGCTCACGTTCCTGGTTGGTAACCCCCGGGCCAGACACATGGTCTAATCCCACCCTCTGGAAATAACCATCTATTTGCTGTTGCCAGGTGTTACATGAGCTTCCCCATGGCCTGGTTGAGCTGCTTAGGTCCTCGGGAATGAGGATCTTGTGAGCCAGATCATCCTTGGACAATCACACCACATGGCCATAGTGCCGTAACTGATGCTCTCTCACAATGTGGGCAATGTGCATCATTTGAAACCTTGTGAGCAGCTGCTCTTTTTATACAAAGTCAAACCAGTGGTACCCAAGGATTCTCTGAGGAGGCACAGTACCAAAGGAGTCCAGTCTTTGTCTCAGGTCACTGAGCAAAAGAGAAAAAAGCAAAATAGAAAGCACCAAGACTCTAAAACTTGGACCTTCATCCTTTAATGCAAGACTGATTGATCAAATTAAAATAACCAGAAAATGGTGGAATACAAATTTCCATCCAGACAGAAAAGTAGGCTTAATAAGTTTTAATCTGTAAGTATTATTCAGATAGCTAGTGTCATAAAAAAAAGCAGATAGAGTGTGGCAGTTCACACCATACAACACTGATTGTCCTGTAGTTCAGCCACACATCCAGTATGTGTGCTGGTGTCGAGGTGTTGCAGTTGCTTGAAGTCTTAGCTTTGACTCAAAGTATTTTTGGTTTAAAATCCCACCTGTCTCTTTTTTCTTTCTGATATTATAGGAGGGAAACAACGGCAGGCATGTACTGTATACCTTAGAAACAGATCATAAGACCATACATGATGTGTGGTAGATGTAAACTACTTCTTATCTCTTATCACCAAAAACATGCACAGCCAAAAAACATCCTACACAGCAAACTGTAGACTTACAGTGCTGCAAAATTATTTACATTGGAGTTATTTACTTAAGCTGAATATCAATATGTTAACTGAGTATCAAAATGTTCAGATAATTCTTGTCTATTTACAGAAGCATTAACAGACAAGGAAATATTATCAGCAGCCAAGTAACATAACAAGTTGTTTTAGCACAGAAATGAAATAAATGTCTGTGTTAAGGCCTATTATAAAATATTAAATGAAAAACTCTGCTCCTTCCTCCTACATCACAGAACATCCTGGACAGTACATACTTTGATATTATATTATATACTAGGGGGTTTCCCCCTGCTCGCTTCGCTCGCCAGTCACTTCATGTCTCTGTCACTGATGTTGTGAAGAGGGGGGCTGAACGCACCCCAAGGAGATGTGGTCGCTCCTCCAAAACCCCCTCTTAAACGGTGATACAATGGGAAACAAATGCAGTTATTTTTTTTACCTCCTCTTTGCTCGATCAGCTGCATCTAAAAGCCTGTACTGCAGCTCTCCTACTCTTTGTCCTTTATTTCCAGACCTGGGCGTTGTTAAATCTCTTGGCACAAATTCTAGTCTTGTGGAACATGAGTTCTTGATATTTATTAGTTTATAATTTAAAAACGGAATAAGAATCAGAAAATCTAACAAAAAAAGTTCGATAAATTCTGAAAAGAATGATACCAAACATGTATATGTTGGCTTTAAAATAAGCCCAATTTAAAGCGTGACAAAAAACGTAACAATAAAACGTCACTGTTGCACTTTTAGGCTTAGGAATTTATATATAGAGTAGATTAGTATATTTAGGTTTTTTTCAATTAACAGGATTCTGTTTCTGAGATTTAGTTTTATTTTTTATTGCTTACGTGACACATTTTGAGTGTGTCACATGTTTAAGATTGTTGTGGTAATTACATCAAGTAGTGATATTAATTATGTTGACTGTTTCAGTATGTGCTTCCCCTTGATCGATAATCAGCATCTTAAAACTCCTTAATGTAGTTAGCTTTCTTTCTAAGCATGCCTGATTGCTGGATTTAGTTTTGACTTTCTTTTTCTCTTTGACTTGTGATTCTTATTTTGCCCTTCTGCTCCTAGTGGCTTGGTGTTATTGAGCTCCCGGTTCTAACCCTTGTCTGTCCTAAATATGTTAAAATATGATTTGTATCTACTGATCTTGTATCTATCTGACACCATTCCTTGGTCACTCTCATGTACTTTAGAACAAAAGAATATGTCAACAGTAAAACTCTTGGGTTAATTTAAAGGTGCAAATTAGCCCAAATTACATATGTTTAGCATTAGCAAAATGATGCAAACAATGGGGATACATGCAAAATCACCAAATTCACCTCAAAAGCCAGTTTCCCAGAACCGTGAGATTGCAGCACTAACCATTGAACTTCCATGCTTCCTACACACCATATGTACAGTACCATAATGTAGCATTCTCAAACTTGCTTAATTCAATTCAAGATCAGGGGGTTAAAACAGCATAATCGGGAACAAAGTTGGAATCAATGTAGTCCACTGCAATGCTCATTCATGCACATATGGGTGAAACCTCCATGTTTTTGAGACGTGGGAGAGAAGCCAGAGCAGCTGGGGGCAAACCCATTCTGATTTGGAAAGACTGTGCAAATGTCACACATACTGTGTACAGCAGATCCATCCAACATGCCATGCATAAATTAAATAAACTCGTACAATGTAATTTATTGGATTATATTAGCAGCTCTTCAAACTCTTCTCAGAAGACAGACTCAGAGCTCATCCATTCATTTTCAAAATGTATATTTTCTGGTCTGGTTTATAAGGAACCATGGGTTGCTCTAGTACTGTAGTAGTTACAGGTATAAGGCAAGAGTCAGTAGTGTATTGAAAAGCGCTCTCACCCGTGTGGCTATAGTCACACAGGACAGTTGGAAGTGGCCATTTATCTTTAGATTGTCTGAGGCAAATCTTGAGTTTTTGAAGAATTTCACACAACAGGTACTGGTAATTGAAACAGGGCCCAGGAGCAATGAGTTGGCAGCACTATCCACCATACCACAAAGCCAACAGTAAACTTTGTCATGTATATAAAGAATAAAAAAATATATAACATTTTTTATATCCTGAAGAATACAATTAGTGATATCAGACTCAGAACAGATGGTTGTATGTGACGCAGAAGAAATGATTAAAGTAGGTGAGAAAATGTCTATGTGAAAAGATGGGACTGAAAAGCGAGTTAGTCGTTGTGTTATAGAAGATGTGTGAACCCAGTATGTCAATCATCTTAACCTCTGTTCTTCTCATCTTCATTCTTTGCATACAAATAACTTGAGTATGGCTGGGAGAGGTGAAAGGTAAAATAGTGGGAATGAGAAATCTTTAAAAAGAACTGGTGATGGGGTGTCTGGGCCAAAATGAACATTAGCACATTCAGCATGAACGCATGCTTTTTTTGGCTGAACATGCTGATTCGGTATGAAGATAATGAAGTTCCTCAGTTATTTACTGGGCTTGCTTTTGAAACTTCATAATACACCTCAGGCAAAATGGTGGTGCATGATGGGTGAGTCAAAATATATGCGGCTGTCAGATCGTACATAGTATGTTAATGCTTGTGGGTAATATATTGAGGTTTCCATAGCAATCCTTATAAATAAACAAGAAACCTCATGGCTTCTAACCAAAAGAACATCAAGCAAAAATGCATTTTTATGATAAATATTCATATATCCATTACAAATGTTAATTTTGACCTGGATCACCACCATTGGTGAACTTCTTGAAAGAACTAGGCTGCCTTCTGCTGGCTCTCGGCAAGCTACTGAAATCTTCCCATGAAGCACAGTAGAAAGAAATAACAGATAATATCACTGATTGTTCTTTAAGTGGGCAGAAGAACCACTTAGGGTAAAATAATGAGGTTAGAGGCCTGTCTACATTTAATATGGTGACTATAAAGATAATTCAAAGTGTCTTAATGGACAGTGGAGTTTGACTGAAAATTTTAATTTGTAAATTGTACAACAAAGTTGACAACAGATTTTTAATGCCTCAAAGGGGTTAACAGAGTTCAGAGCCAAGGCCATTAGCAGAACATTAGACTGGTGTTTTTCAACCAGTGTGCCACGCACAGTGCTGCACCATGAGAGCTAACCAGGTGTGTCATGGAAATAATAGTGTAGCACGCCTGGGTCTGAACCTGAGAGGGCCAACCTCTTCTGGTGATTGAGACGTGTATGCGAAGGACAGGACTACCTGGAGTAACTGGCATTAAAGCAGCTCCGTGATCGCTATGGTGCACACACAGCACTTCAAGCACTTCAGACACATCTCCAGGCTGCTAGAATCAATCTGCCTGAGTGTGTGGTCGCCAGCGAGTCTCCCAGGACCAGTGGATTGTGGACATATGAGTTGCTCTGAGGCAGAGAGGGGTGGGCAAAAGGATGAAGCACCAGGTAGATGCTAACAAAGTACTCACTATGTGCCAAGTCTGCGAACACTCATCTCAGTGCTACTTTTTTATCGATTAATGCACTGTATGTGTTTGTTGTAAGTAACAGAGTGGTGTGCCTAGGGATGTTTGTGGTTACAAAAAAGTGTGCCACCAAAGAAATATAGAAAAACTGTATTAGAATATTAGAAAAACTGAGGTTATTCTGATATAGGTTACAATGCCTTAACTGGTGGGTGAAACATAAAAACCGAATTAGAAAATGTGCACATTTTGAGAACTTTGAAAAGTTGTGGGAAATTATCTGTATTCCTGCTCTTGAGACTGTGTGTAGTGTAACATTAAATACTAAGTACATGTTTATTAACTGTATGCATAACAGCTGTCAGACACATCTGAATAGGGACTTCTACAGGGTTTCTGTAACAACTGTAATTCCACTCCAGTACTTAGGTCGGCACTGTGGCTTACATATTTTCCTCTTTTTTACCACATCAACAGGGGGATCTCTGATGTCATTTCCACCTCTCATCCAGAAGAGCTGCCTCTTGTCCATCAAGACTTATTTAAGGAGCCGGAAGGAGTCAGCCACTTTCAGAATTATTTCTGCAAAAGACAGCACTACCTCAACCCTCTCTGGGTGTTGAAGCTGAACTTGTTTTCATTTATTTTTGCTGTATTCAACCCTGCCCATTAAACAGGGTTCATTACTGGTGTCCCAACTTGTTTGTTTTTCTTTCTTACACAGCGTACAGAGTCACAGTGATACTGGGGCCTCAACAATCTTTCAATTTCATAATGTGCAGTGCTTGAGTTTCACTTAACATGGTATTTAGCCTGATGGCCAAAAAGCTCAATTTTGGTCTTGTCAGACAATAAAACCTTCTTACAGCTGACTTCAGAGTCTCCCATGTGCCTTCTAGCAAACCCTAGCTGAGATATCATGTAGTTTTTTATCAGCGGGCTTTCTCTTTGCCCTTTCCTGTAGAGTGGCGACTGGTGAAGCACCCAGGTAGCAGTTGTTGTCTGCACAGTCTCTCTGAAATCATCCATTGTATTTTGTAATTCATTCACAGTTCTCATTGCTCTCTTGTTAGCCTCCATCGCTAATCTTCCTCTTGCATGATCATTCAGTTTCTGTGGATGATTATTTAAACTTGCGTAACCTGCTTGAGCCTTTACAATCTGGATTCAGAGCCCTACATAGCACTGAAACTGCTTTACTTAAGGTAGCCAATGACTTACTTATAACCGCAGGTTCACATCTTATCTCAGTGATCACCAGTATTGTGTCTTCATTAGGGAATACAAATCTGCCACTACTTATCTCACAAGATATCTCTCAAGGATTCAGTTCTCGGTCCAATCCTCTTCAACATCTATGTGCTCCCATTAGGTGAGATTATTCGTCAGTATGGTTTAAGCTTCCATTGCTATGCCGATGACACACAACTTTATGTAAGTGTTGATGCAACTGCAACATCTTCACCTTTTGCACTGACTGACTGCATTCAGGAAATTAATCACTGGATGACAGATAATTTTTTACAACTCAATCCTGATAAAACAGAAATCTTATTAGTTGGTACCAAATCTGTCCTCTCTACCATTTGAGGGGCTAAAAATTAAGGTCGATGGGATCCTGGTTGAACCCTCAGCATCATTCTGTAATTTGGGTGTCATCTTTGATCAGCTTCTTACTTTTCAACCACACATTAGCTCAATAGTACAGACAGCTTATCATCTTCACAACATTGCTCATCTGCATTCTTTCCTCAGTGTGAAAGATACTGAAACACTCATTCATGCTTTCATCATGACCCGTCTGGTCTATTGTAATGCATTGTTTTATGGCCTCCTGACTAAATATATCCATAGATTACAATATGTTTAGAATTCTGCTGCTCGTTTACTTATACACACTAAAAATTTGTTCACATCACTCATGTCCTCTGATTTGCATTGGTTACCAGTTTCTTCAAGAATCAAATATAAAATTATTCTTCTCACCTTTAAAGCCCTTCATGGTTTAGCCCCTCATTATCTGTCTGAGCTGCTGCTTCCTTACACTCTTGCCCGTGCATTAAAATCATTGGATGCTAAGCTACTCATTGTACCTAAATACAGGTTAGTAACTATGGGTGGCAGAGCTTTCAGTGTGATAGCCCCTGAAATTCGGAATGCTCTTTCTCTCAGCCTTCGCGAGGAAAAATCTATTATTAATTTCAAACTCCTGTTAAAAACACATCTTTTCAATAAGTATTATTCATTTTCTTGTATGTGATTTTTATAGTTTCGTTAATGTGTTTATTGAATTCTAAAGTGTCATTGAGTGTATGAAAGGTGCTACATAAATAAAACTTATTATTATTATTATTATATAATTATTCAACTTCAAATCTTTTATCGAGCACATTTATCTTGTTTAAAACTGTCCAAAATGTTTCCAGGGCAAGAACTAACCTACAAACATTGCAATCAAGCTCCAGCTTCATTGGCCCATATGTTTTGGCCATGCACCAAATTAACATAATTCTGGACCAATCACCAGCCTTGATGTCACAATCCCTCCTAATCCATTAACAGCTGTGTATGGTGGACTCCCAGATGGAATTAAAGTGGAGAAGGACAAACAAACTGGAATTGCCTTTACTTCACTATTAGCACGTAGACTCATCTTGGTCAAATGGAAGAATCCTAGCCCACCTCTGTTATGTCAGTGGGTAACTGATGTAATATACTATTTGAAACTGGAAAAAAAATCAAACTCTCACTTAGAGGATTTGTTTCAAATCTTTTTAAAAATCTGGCAGGGTATAATTAAGAACATATTAGAATAAGCTTTTATATTGGGGAAAAGGATTCTCTTTCCCTCTTTTTTACTGTTAAAGTTTTACTCTGGCTGTTGGTGGGGGTTGAATTGAATTCTGCTAAGCTTGATTTGATTATATGGTATATTTGATTTTAATAAAATCAAAAAGAAAAAAAAACAATAATGAGGTACTTAAGAACATGTATGTTAGGTACAGTAGAATGCCCAATGGGAGGTGGCTGGTCATTTGACCTTGAACCCCCTACAGATTTTGTTTTTTATCTACAGTTTAACTGGATTTTTTTTGTGTCCTTGAAGCCAAATTATCTTACTGTTGGACTCACATTTAGAGATTTAGAAAACCAATTCTGTATTTAAGGACTCTGATTATCTTAATTACTGTATATACTCGCGGATAAGTTCTCCCACGGATAAGTCGGGACTTGATTTTACAGTATAATTTCTGGAATTTTATAATGTCGGTCGTATAAGTCGAATGTGGAACACTCACGCAATTGGTACAAGGGATTATGATATGCTAACGCCCACCTGAGAGAGTAACCACGAAGCACACAGCCTTTTTTTTCTATGTATTGTGCCTACGTGTCCACACAGTAATACCCGAACTTTTCCAAAGCAACGTTTGCACTGTTTTGTGTTTGTATCTCACACCCTCATACACCTTCATCATAAGAGCATCCCTTATCTACGAGCATTCGATCAGAAGAAAATATGAAGCTGGTTTTAAATTAAATGTCGTTGAAGTGGTGAAAGAAACTGGTAACTGAGCTGCTGCAACAAAATTTGATGTGTCTGAGAAACTGATGTGAGATTGCAGGAGGCAAGAAGATGTAAAAAATAAAAACATTAAGTGTCGTATTTTTGAATGGGCGTATAAGTTGGGTTCTGATTTTATGATTTTATGACCAACTTATATGTGAGTATATATACAGTATATACCTATCTTATGTAAGTGTGCATTATTTATTTTTGTACAATATTAATTCATTGTTATTCTTATCTAATTTTAATTTGTTTTTTCTTTGCATGTAACTACTTCTTGTAAAGCACTTTGAGCTACATCTTTTGTGAATACATGTTGTTGTTGTTATCCCCTGACTTGTGTTTTTCATTCACCTTTTCCCAGCATTTCTTACAGTGTTCTTTGTGTTTTCATGTTAAAGGTTACTGACTCACTATAAGATGGCCCTGCCACATAAGGTGTGTTTATACTGTAGTCAACTGAAAGCCCTTGACTATGGAGAGGTGGTCTCCATTGAGCTAACTATGGGAAATTTAAAGCCATTTGGCTGCACCAGTGATGATGTAGGTGTGTCATATTAAGGGGGGAGAGGTGGGTAACTTATGTGATGTAAGTGAAAATGTTCTTGAAACTGTGTGCCTGTTTAAGTAGGACATCCTGACATTTGTACCATCACATTCAAATTAGGGAATGAGGTTATATTTAACATTTAACTGTGTATTTTGTTCTATAAGCAAGTATCCATCCATAGCCCTTAATATTTATAGAGTATTCCATTTATCTATATGTTGACTGCTGTGTGGTTTGGTCATTACATGTAAACAAGTGTATCTGGTTAAAGGAAGTTTTCTGTTAGATTTTTTCTTCATTCTGCCACATTAACAAGATCATGTGGGACTCCAGCATTTGCTGTCAATAAAGCATGTCCATGTTGGAGTTCATATATAATGACATTTCAAGACTCTTCAGTGTGGTGTAGTGGTTAAGGCATTGGATTTCAAACCTTGAGGCTGTGGGTTCAAATCCCACTTCTGACACTGTGTAACCATGAGCAAGTCATGTGACCTACCTGTGCTCCAAATGGAAAAGCGAAAGAAATATAACCAATTGCTTCATAAATGTTGTAAGTGAAGGTGTTAGCCCAGTAAGTAAGTTTACGGAGTGTTTCCTGCAACAGCAATCAATGATTTTGTGTTTTATATTTAGAATTAATTTTGATCACTTGGCAGGGATCTGTTTTCAGTTTCATACTGAAGACACACAAAAATAAATGCACTGTGATTCAACATTGTATAATAATAAAACATGAAGACCTCCATGAAGGCGAATACTTTTAATATGCACTGTACCTTTGCACTAAAGATTAACACATCAGTATAACAATTGCATTTCGGCAGAACTGTAGCTGGTATTGAGCTTCATTGACAGCTCTTACTCTTTAGTCCTTTGTAATGAATTGCTTTCTCATTCTTTTCTGACAGGAATGCTTTTTTCTTTTCTCTTTTTGGATGAAATTCACCACTGGAATGTGTTAAACAACAAAACCTGATACTAGTGAGGACCGATCCTGACAAATGTTGAAAGAGTTCTTGACAGACACAGTTGACGGCAGACAGAAGAACAGCCTGGCAGGAATTCAAAATACGTATGTTTCAAGGGAAAGGCACCAGGTGTTTTGACTTGCGCAATGACACATGCATCAATGGTAGGAATCTGTAAAGTCTAAAGAGGTTGATTGAATATCAGCAGAAATAAATGAATGCTGTGAGAACTCACAGGTGCAGAAGTGCTTAAACAAGACTTCACACAAGTGATTTGTAATTTGTCTTCATATTGAATTATCAGCACTGGTTAGCACTGTTGCTTGAAACATCAGGCTTACCCCAGCTGCTGTCTGTTTTTAGTTTGTACTTTCTCTCCGTGGCTGTAAGAATTTCTCTCCCAAATCTCTTAGAACTGCATGATAGATTTATTGGTGATGTTGCCTTGAGTCCGTATGAGTTTTGGTGTATGTGTGAATTATCTCTGTGATGGACTGCCATTGGGTTACTGCCTTGCACCCAATGCTGCTGGGATACACAACAGTATCCCATAACACCAAAACGTGGGTTCAGAAAATATAAAAGTGGCATAGTAGCTAATGCTGCTGCCTCACAGTTCCAAGAACCCATATTCAAATTCTAGCTCAGTCTATGCAAAGCTGGCCTGTTCTTCCCATGTCCACGTGGGTTTTCTTTTAACACCCTCAATGCTAAACATGTGCGTTAGGTTGATGGAGGAGTCTGTGTTAGCCTAATGTGATTGAATATGTTATTATTATTATTCTTATAATTAGTATTACTGTATATCTGACTGACTCCTGTGGTGCACTGACAGCCTGCCCAGAGTTCATTTCTGCCCTGTGCCCAATGCTACTGTTATAAGATGTAATCACTGGGGACACTGGAGAATGTTATGTTGTGTTATGTTAATTGAATGATCCCTTTCTCTAAGACGGCTTACAAGATAAGACGATGTGTTTAAAAAAAACAATTTATTTTCTTGATTTTGCTTATACAGTTAATTAATGTAAATGTTTTATGTCTTCATCTATTTTATTATAATAAGAAATACTATAGCTCTACTTAAATATATATGATAATTGTAGTACAAAACAATGTGTCTAGTTACAATTCAAAAAGTTAAACATTCAGCTTCTTTGTGACTCTTAGGAAGTTTGAAATTCAATTTTTTAATACTGTTTGGAGCAAAATAATTTGATTCAGCATAAAAACAAATACCAAAGTGTAAAATTGTTGCATCAGAAGTAAATAAAAGGAAAACCAAAATGAGCAGCCAAAAAGCAACTTTTATAAACGGTCAGTTCTCAGAGTACTACTAAAAAAGTAATATTTGTCCAAAGAAAAGAGAAAGTTAGTTTCCTAGGGGTTATAAACTCCATTGCAGAAGTGGGTGTGGTGAACTAAAGTTTGAAGGAGCAAGAGCAACACCAGCATCATGGAAACGCAGTTTAAAGCCAGTCGCTCATTTCTTAACCTGCTTAGCCCTGAAGAGGGTTATGGGGGTCTGCTGGGGGTCTATCACAACCAGCATAGGGTAAATCACAGGAACAAACTCTGGACATTGCGCCAGTCCATTGTACAGCGAACGCACACACACACTTCAACCAACACACAAGGGGCCAATTTAGTAAAACCAATTCACCTAACCTGCAGGTCTTTGGATTGTGGGAGGAAACCCACACAGACACAGAGAAAACATGCAAACTCCACACAGGAAGGACCCCTAGATGTGAACTCCTTACTGCGAGGCAGCCCTTTTCTTAAAGTTGTAAAATGTCATGTATTGCAATTAAGTTCTAAAATGTATTTAAAATATTACAACCCCAACTTGGATGGTACAGAAATGTTCGGACGGTATAGAAATTGTGTTTGACCTGAAAACCAAATAACAGACCGTTATTTGACGTTACAACTAATGAACTGTATTATTGTTTTCAAAGTTAAACACTTCTTTTAATTTTACTGCTTGCAACATATTTGAAAAAAAAAGTTTGGGCAGTAATGAATGTACCACTTTGTAACACTTTAGGTACTAAAGACACCAATTTATTGCGTGTTTCAGGTATAATTTTGTTGCATTCTTCTTGCAAACAAGTGTTAAGGTGTGCACCAGTTGTTCTTACATTTTGGGTTTCAAGATGTGCTCCACATTCTCAACTAGGGACAGGTTAGGACTGCACCCGCACACACTTCCTGTGCAGCCATGCCTTTGTAATGTGTGCAGAATGTGGCTCTGCATTGTCTTGCTGAAATATGCATTGAGGTGCATGGAAAAGATGTTGTCTTGAAAGCAGCATAAGTTGTTCTTTAGTCTCTATGTACTTTGGAGCGTGGGGTAGCGCTGTGGCACAATGGTAAAGGAGAACAAGGTTTGCATCCCAGGTCCTCCCTGCATGGAGTTTGCCTGTTCTCCCCGCGTCTGCATGGATTTCCTCTGGGTGCTATAATATCCTCCCACTGACAAGCAGGTTAGCTGGATGAGTGAGCTTAAGTTGGCCCAAGTGTGTGGTTGAGATGTGTGTGTGTCTGCCCTGTACCATGTCAAGGGTTTGTTCCTGACTTGCGCCCTATGCTAGCTGTTTTACGATCCAACACTCCCTGTTACCCTCTTCAGGACTTAGCATGTTAGAAAATGACTGACTGACTGACTGACTTTTGGGCATTAATGGTGCCTTCACAGAAGTGTAATCGACACAATCCCATACCATTATAGACGCTGAGTTCTGGACTTGCATCTGGTAACAGTCTGGATGGTCCTGTTCTTCTTTGATCTGGAGGATCCAAAAAAGACCTGAAATGCTGATTCATCCGACCACAATACACGTTTCCACTCTGTGATGCTCCATTCAAGATGCTTCCGGCCCCAGAGAAGTCAGTGGTGCATATGGCTACGGTTAACATACAAATTCCTTTTTGCACAGCACATGCGTAAGTGTCATTTGTAGATGTAACTACTCCTTGTGCTACTTGATAGGGATTTGCTAAGGTAGTCCTAAGCTCACGTCGTTATTATCACTTACTGATGAAAGGCAGTTAACCCAGCCACAGGGGATGCACAAACCAGTGTGTTTCTTTGTGCCGGTCCCAAGCCCAGATAAATGTGGAGGGTTACGTCAGGAAGGGCATCCGGTATAAAATTTTGGCAAATCAATATGCAGACAATACAGATTTCCATACTGGATCGGTCGAGCCCCGGGTTAATAACAGCCACCACCAGTACTGTTAGCCAACAGGGTGCTGGAGGAAATTGGGCTACTGTTGGCCAAAGAAGGAGAAGAAGGGGGGAGACATGTCCGGAGGCAGGAGGAGAGGAGGAAGAAAAAGAGAGCGGAAGTGAGGGTAGGAACTTTGAATGTTGGCAGTATGACTGGTAAGGGGAGAGAATTAGCAGATATGATGGAGAGAAGGAAGGTTGATATATTGTGCGTGCAAGAGACTAAATGGAAGGAGAGTAAGGCTAGGTGGATCGGAGGTGGATTCAAATTGTTCTATCATGGTGTAGATGGTAGGAGAAATGGGGTAGGGGTTATACTGAAGGAACAGTATCTCAAGAGTGTTTTGGAGGTGAAAAGAGTGTCAGGCAGAGTAATGATTATGAAGCTGGATACTGAAGGTGTGATGATGAATGTTGTTAGTGCATATGCCACACAAGTTAGGTGTGCGATGGATGAGAAAGATGATTCCTAGAGTGAGTTGGATGAAGTGATGAACAGTGAACCCAAGAGACAGAAAGTGGTGATTGGAATGGATTTCATTGGACATGTTGATGAAGGGAACAGAGGAGACGAGGAGGTGATGGATAGGTATGGTGTCAAGGAGAGGAATGAAGAAGGTCAGAGGATAGTGGATTTTGTGAAAAGGATGGACATGGCTGTGGTGAATAAGTATTTTAAGAAGAGAGAGGAACATAGGGTTACACACAAGAGTGGAGGAAGATGCACACAGGTAGATTACATCCTATGCAGAAGAGTTGATCTGAAGGAGATGGAAGACTGCAAAGTGGTGGCAGGGGAAAGTGTAGTTAAGCAGCATAGGATGGTGGTCTGTAGGATGACATTGGAGATAAAGAAGAGATAGAGAGTGAGGGCAGAGCCAAGGATCTAATGGTGGAAGCTGAAAAAGGAAGACTGCAAGGTTGAGTTCAGGTAGGAGGTGAGACAGGCACTGGGTGGCAGTGAAGAGTTACTAGACAGTTGGGAAACTACAGCAGATGTAGAAAGGGTGACAGCAAGAAGGGTGCTTGGCATGACATCTAGATAGAGGAAGGAGGAAAAGGAAACCTGGTGGTGGAATGGGGAAGTACAGGAGAGTATACAGATTAAGAGAATGGTGAAGAAGAAGTGGGATAGTCAGAGGGATGCAGAAAGTAGACAAGAGTACAAGGAGATAAGGCACAAGGTGAAGAGAGAGGTGGCGAAGGCTAAAGAAAAGGTGTATGATGAGTTGTATGAGAGGTTGGACACTAAGGAGGGAGAAAATGACCTGTACTGATTGGTTAGACAGAGTGACCGAGCTGGGAAAGTTGTGCAGCAGGTTAGGGTGATAAAGGATAAAGATGGAAACATACTCACAAGCGAGGAGGGTGTGTTGAGCAGATGGAAAGAGTGCTTTGAGAGGCTGATGAATGAAGAGAATGAGAGAGAGAAAAGTTTGGAAAATGTGGAGATACAGGGTACAGGGTACCTCAACAGGAGTTGTGGTATTATATGAGGAAGTTGGGAGTGGCAGAGAAGAATGTAAAAGTTGTATAGGATATGTATGAGGGAAGTGTGACTGTGGTGAGGTCTGCGGTAGGAGTGACAGATGCATTCAAGGTGGAGGTGGGATAACATCAGGGATCGGCTCTGAGCCCTTTCTTATTTAGCAATGATGATGGACAGGTTGACAGACAAGATTAGACAGGAGTCCCCGTGGACTATGATGTTTGCTGAAGACATTGTGATCTATAGCGAGAGTAAGGAGCAGGTTGAGGAGACCCTTGAGAGGTGGAGATATGCTCTAGAGAGGAGAGGAATGAAGGTCAGTAGGAACAAGACAGAATACAGGTCAGTGGAATGGTGAGGATGCAGGGAGTAGAGTTGGTGAAGGTGGATGAGTTTAAATACTTGGGATCAACAGTACAGAGTAACAAGGATTGTGGAAAAGAGGTGAAAAAGAGAGTGCAGACAGGGTGGAATGGGTGGAGAAGAGTGTCAGGAGTAATTTGTGACAGATGGGTATCAGCAAGAGTGAGAGGGAAGGTCAACAGGACGGTAGTGAGACCAGCTATGTTATGTGGGTTAGAGATGGTGGCACTGACCAGAAAGCAGGAGACAGAGCTTGAGATGGCAGCGTTAAAGATGTTAAGATTTGCATTGGTTAATAGGATTAGGAATGAGTACATTACGGGGTCACCTCAGGTTGGACGGTTTGGAGACAAAGTCAGAGAGAGGCGAGATTGCGTTGGTTTGGACATGTGCAGAGGAGAGATGCTGGGTATATTGGGAAAAAGATGCTAAGGATAGAGCTGCCAGGCAAGAGAAAAAAAGGAAGACCTAAGAGAAGGTTTATGGATGTGGTGAGAGAGGACATGCAGGTGATGGGTGTAACAGAATAAGATGCAGAGCAAAGGAAGATATGGAACAAGATGATCCGCTGTGGCAACACCTAATGGGAGCAGCCGAAAGAAGAAGAAGAAGAAGAAGAAGAAGAAGAAGAAGAAGAAGAACTGATGAAAGGCAGTTCTTGATGCAAAGCTGTCTGAGGGGTCAGAAATCACAAGCAGTCAGCTTAGGTTTGTGCCCTTTATGCATCAAAATTCCCCTTGATTCCTTTAATCTTTAATTATATTATACATGGTTGAAGGTGAAAACCCAAATCCCCTGTGATCTCTCTTTGAGAAATATTCTTCTTGAACTTTTAAATGGTTTTCTCATGCATGTGTGGGAAAATTGGTGAATCTTTCCTGGATGCAGCTTTTCTATCAAAGCCTGATCACAATCACCTGTTGAAAATCATCTGTTTCTACTTACATCACAAGTTTCTTTTTTTAACTCATTATTAGCCCGAAATTGCCCCTTCCTAACTTTTTAAGAGTGTGTTGTAGGCCCTTAATGGCAAGAATGGATGTATATTTATGAAAAAAATGAAGCTGAGCAGGTTGGCATTGTGGCACAGTGGCAGCGCTGGTACCTGGCAAAAAGGAGGCCAGTGTTTACAACCCGGGTCCTCACTGTATGGAGTTTGCATGTTCTCTCCATCTACATGAGTTCCTTCCACAGTCCAAAGTAATGCAGATTTGGCTGATACTAAATCAGTCTGTGTGTGTTCATTCGGTGTCCAGGGATTGTACCCTATGCTTGCTGGGATAGGCTCCTGTGACCCTGTGAGGGTCATTAAATATCTTGTCTTTATACTTTTTGTGATTTGTTACAAGTCAAAGTGAATTTTAAAATCACAACTTAAATTTTTTTTTTTAGGTCAAAGTTTAAAACATATCACTGACCATCAAGGTTTAAACCTAATTAATCAAGTATATATATTGCAATGACCCAGGGATGTGAGAGACAGAGGAATGGGTTTGGCACTCTATACAACACTGGCCCTTAGAAGGACTGTTGCTTTCTTCAGTGGCTCCTTCATTGACTGCACCTCAACACCGCTCATGTACTCTGCACCTCCACGTACTCCTGGTTGCATCTTCCCTTTGCCTGAAATAACACGCTGCCAGTCCCACCTCACATTGCTCAGCTGACATTGGAGGTCACCATATGCCACATTTTCCCCAGCACTGTGAGCTGACCCAAGGCCACAGCCCAAATTAATGGCAGTAGACATTAGCATCAGGGGGACACATCTGAGATGCTTCTTGAAGTACTTTATATGTGCATATCATAAATATTACCAAACACTCCTGACTCCCTGAACCAACCCCAGTGTTTTCAATGTTCCACCTTTGCTGTTGAAAACCTAATGCACTATTCAGGCGAGTTATTTGATCAGCATAGCATTAGCCTTGATCCCTCTGAGGAGACCCCTGTCTGTTTCCTCAGACAACTCTTCCTACTAATAGTCCTCACGGCCTGTTATTTAAGAGTAGTTTATGGCTCTCCAGAGGTACTCCCATGAGTGCAGACTTGAGGCAGAGTGCTATAATTTTGCTTGTCTCTGACTACTCTGGACATTACCTGTCAGCCATTTAGAAATTTCACAAATGTCATTTAGCTTTATTCATGTGTTTCCTTTCTGTTCACCTTTATTAATTTATGTAGCTTTACTTATATATTTGTTTGTTGGAAAGTCTCAAGAAAAGCATTGGAATAGGCAACAATCATTGAAAACCCAAATCAAGATTTACAGAAAGGGTGGGTTTCTTCCTTTGGCCATTTTATTTGCATAATAAAATATAACTTAACATTCTTGAGCCTACTAATGCAGTTTATGATTGCAGTGTTCTAGAGCCTATTCTGGCAACCTTGGATTCAAGGCAGGAACCCATCTAGTGTAGGGTGCCAGTCTATTGCAGAGCCCACTCACACACTTCCCCACAGTGGGCCAATTTAGACTCACAACATTTTAGGCTTTAGGGCTTGGTGATGATACCCTAAATAAATATTCCAATTCTTCAATGCATTTAATGTGATAAGAGATAAATTAACTATGCTTTTTTTAAAAAGCCTGCTTCAAAAATGCAATTTTTAAAAAAACTGTCCTTAGTTGTCATGGATCCTAGATATCAAACTATATCTATTACACAACATGCTAAAAGATTTTATGTTTTAAAAGCAGTAATATTAAAGCTGCACACTTCTTCTTCTTCTTTTGGCTACTCCCACTTTAGGGGTCACCACAGCAGATCGTCCGTGCCCATGTTTCCCAGTCTTTTACATCATTTTCTGCCACACCGATTTCCTTCATGTCCTCCTTCACCACATCCATAAACCTCCTCTTTTTCCTTCCTCTTTTCCTCTTGCCTGTCGGTTCCATCCTCAGTGTTCTTTTCCCGAAGAACGTCTCACCTCTTCTCTGCATGTGGCCAAACCATCTCAGTCCAGCATCCATCACTTGTTCACCAAACTGTCATACTTGTGTTGTACCTCTAATATACTCATTTCTAAACCTGTCCACCATCTGAGTGAATATCGCTGCATCAACTCTGCCACTTCCAGTTCTGTTGCCTGTCTTTTCATCAGTGCCACCATCTCCAAACCACACACCATACTGTAGCTGGTCTCACTGCCATTTTATAGACTTTCCCTTTCACCCTTGCAGGTACTCTTCTATCACAAATCACTCCTGCCTCTCTTTTCCACCCGGTCCATCCTGCCTGCACTCTCTTCTTCACCTTTCTGCCACACTCTCCATTGCTTTGGATTGTTGAACCCAAGTATTTGAATTTGTGTACCTTCACCACCTGTTTTTATTTAACACGTTAACATACTGCACAATGCAGATGTAAAACTTTGAATATTTATGAAATGCAAACTAAACCTATGCATTTCACATTTTAGCTCAGCGGCTCTCTTTGTTAGCAAGGGTTTGGACAAGTCTTTTCAAAGTGGACACCGTCCTTTGCTATGAAGTATGCACTAGCATAGGTTACAGTATGTTGTTCCTTCTGCAGGAATTTTTTGTACAAGAACAAGAAGAAGTAATAATGAGGTAATAAGAGGTAATAATGAATGCTTGTGTTAAAGATGGATGTTTTGGGGAATCATTGCGACCATTAGTGCACCTGTCAGTTTCTCTTTTTTTTTCCTTTGGCCAGGCACTTATTGCCATGTGACGATGAGGCTTCTGCTCAATGATTCTACTTCCATTTTGGGCGCTCCTGAACCCGACACCGTTGGTAATGTAAACGGATGAACTGGACAATGAGGACACCAAATGAAGCATGGGGAAGGTGCAAAGTGCAAACAGTGCTTTTATTTAAAACAGTCAAAACCAAAAAGTGCCGTCCTTCAAAAAGTTCCAATAAATAAATAATCCATAAAACCAGGGTGAAATGTGGAGGTTTAAAATAATCCAATACATAAATCCATTAAAACGAGGTTAAAACATACAATAATGGCTGGAAGCAGTACTTTAAAACAAAACCCGGTGCTTTCTCCTTTCTACCTGTTGGCTCCCCTGCTTCTCCCATATGGGCCCTATCTGCAGATGCAGCTGCCTTCTACGCTGGTCTACCCTACCTTCAAGCCTTTCATTTCCCTGGCTACGTAGGGCTTTAGCTGGACCGAGACTTGGGTTACCCAGCAGCCAAGGCGCTCATGCTAGGGCTAAACACTCCCAAGCCTCCCTGACTGTTGCTTCCTTCCACTCCACCGGTCACTCCAGCTCCTCCAAACAGCTCAGCTGGAGCTACCACTTCAGTCATCTCCCCCGACTGTTGGTCTAACACTCCTCCTCAGGGACTCTCCTACAAGCTGCATGCAAACTCCAGAGAGCCTCGTTCCAGCACTGGCTTCTTCGCCTCCTGCCTTCTTTTCCCACTCGTAACCTCCATTCTCTTTCCTTTTCCTCCCCTCCACACTCTTGCTCCTAATATATATAACGGGGACATGGCACAGGTGCAAAGATTAGCAGCTCCCGGACACATTGTGTCCGACAACCGCTCTGGCCACACTACCATGACCCCTCTTTAGTACGCAGATTATTTATTTTAAAAACTGGCCATTCTTTCTGAGCCGTGGACCCTCTATATCACATGCCATTGTTACAGTTCAAGTGATGAAACAAGTTGCTTGTATTACATTTAGTTGCAGCAGCATTTTTTTCAACTTTAACATTTGACTTCATGTTTGTGGAAGCCAAAATAAGACAAAAAAATTGACACAGCATTTTCTTTTGATGCCAGCTTGTCTTCATTTGTATCTGTCTCATCCCTGCCTGGCTGGGGTTCAGTGTTAGCGCTCATGTTGTGCAGGCTGCTTCTGTTTGAATGAAGCGCGAGGGCTAAATGAGGTGGAAGCATGTGACTGGATATTAGATAGATAGATAGATAGATAGATAGATAGATAGATAGATAGATAGATAGATAGATAGATAGATAGATAGATAGATAGATAGATAGATAGATAGATAGATACTTTATTAATCCCAATGGGAAATTCACATATTCATTACAGATATACAGTATGGGAATACAGATATTGCTGTGGTTTTTTTAAGGGCACTGCTTCTGAAAGCACACAATGCAAGAGGGGTTTCATCAACTTTATCGACATGAGCCAAATCAGCCCTTTTTACAGTGACATTTTTTTTCCACAGGAGTCATCATTGATGGGTAAGCTCTCTCCCGTTTATTCTAAACAATGGCAAAACTGCAAAAAGAGAGTTGCTTTAGTACCCATCTGTGATCATATTCGGAACAAAAATATCCTTGCATGAGTTTCTACAGCTTTTCCTTTGATGTAACATAATGTAAAAAATGAAGGCAAGCAATCAAAAGAGATAAAGGACCACATTTTTTTAAACACGCATGGCAGCACTAATGCAGCACTTAAAATATTGATGCTCTGCCTTAATAATACTATTGTGTCTTTTAAGCTGGAACAACTCTAGTGTTGTACTGCCATGGGGATCGACTTTTGAAATGGCAAATGCTTTTTAACAAGTGAGAGTCTGCATCGATTGAAACCAGCAGAGTGGGGCTCTCCTGGTCAATATATACAGCTTAACTGCAACATTTTAACTAACAATATGAAGGAAAGTTTAAAAGCTGTATGTCCTGCAGTTTCATTGCAGGAACTTATTGTAGTATCCCTGCATCCAGACATCAGAGAGACACACTGCTCAAGTGGAGGGAATACCTGTAGGAGCCAGATTAATAAAGTATCTATCTATCTATCTATAAAGTCACCCCGTGAGCAGCAGAGGGTCTGTGCACAGACATGGCATTTAGGGAGCACTTTGGACGCGTCTCCTGGCTACAATACTACCCACGAGTCTCAGATGCAGACCCTGGTCTTGGCTCGGCTCACAGAGCCAGGGGAAAGAGTGGCTTATGGGTTGACTCTGACCCTGGATGAGTGGAGTGAGACGGAGCTGGGTGGCGGGTCTGAGGATATCTGAGTGGTCAAAGAATCAGGGCAGTTGGGAGCACTTGGAGCTTCAGAACAACTGAGTCACTTAAGGGGGCCACTGAAGAAGCCAAAGGTCCTTTTCAGTGCCACTCACCAGCAATCGGTGTAAAGCGTCCAGTTCCATTTCTTTGTCTCTTGTACACCCCCCTGGTTTTTACATCTATCTATATAATAAAATGCTCATATCTCTGTGTGTGTCTAGTCCCGCTGAGCAATCTGATTGGTCAGTTTTGCTTTGGTCTGATTGGTCATTTTCACTGTGGTTGCTTATTCAAAAGTGATTGAGACTAGAGGTGCTGGGCAAGGGAGGTTGACACATTCAAGGATACCAAGGAAAGGCATAGGAGGAACGCTGAGAGTTGCTTTCTAACACAGGAAGCATCCAAGTATCCGTAAGAATACAAATTATGTTTTTACACTTGGTAATGTGGTCCATCTACCACTGGTGGTAGTCAAAAAGCACACAGGATGCGAGCATCAGAAATTGAAATGACAGGGTCTGAAAAGCAGGCTTTGCAGGAACATGATCGAGACATGGACGAGAGTATTTGAGACACGTGACGATACCGAAGAAAGAACAAACACTGAGGGTACATGGGAGGCAAGAGATTTTATATATCAAATATTTCTAAATTTATTCTATTACCTGTTTATGACAGGTATCATAGCTAGTTATTAATTAGTATGCAACAAATATGAAAAATCTCTTAAAACAATGCAAAGGTAAATGGTTGCTCAGTAAACAAAGATCAAATAAAGTTAATTTATAAGTGTATGGGTAATTGATCTAATTTCTGCTATATTACATAATAACCGCATCTGTCAAAGCACAGCAAGCTAATGTTAACCATAGAAAAACAGGCTAAATGAAACTATCTCCATACTGGCATAAGAAAGCTAACAAACCTACTTTGGTAATAATAAAGGAATAAACTAACAAGACAGAGGCTTACCCCTCAATGTGTCACTTCCCAATTTTGTGTAAAAAGCTAATTAGTTTGGGGAAAGTTTGTTATTGCTGGCATTGGTAAATTTTCAGTATGCTGCCCAGTCGTATTTGGCTTATTAGAAACAAAAAACACAAATACAAAGAGAACATGCAAACTCCTCATAAACGTAGATCTGAGCCAAGATCTGTGTGGCAGAAGCTGTGACCACCGTACCTGGCTTTCATAGGCGAGTGGTGTCACGAACGTGTGAGTAGGAGAACGTTGTATGGACCAAGAAAAGGTAATTCCACGCCAAGCCAGGGGGTGGTAGTGTGCACTAAACCTTCTCCTGTTGTCTCTGCAGACCAGCTGCTGGAAAACGTGTCTAACTCAGCGTTGAAGGCGTCACTTCCGGTTCTTCCGGCTAGGTCAACGTCATTTCCAGTAACAGCCCCTAGACTGACGTCAGAAGAAGGCTACGTCCAGTTCCCATACGTCACTTCCAGTCTGATCACTTAAAACCACCATCTTTCCAAACCTTCACCAGTTCATGTCTGGACTCCAACAGAGACACATCTCTCTAAAAGACAAACCCATTGCAGCCAGGGATAATATATGGGTGGCTGCCCCAAACCTTTTCAAGTGTGTCGAGTCTGACCCTTTCACAGTAGTAAAGGTAAAAAAGCAAAAAAATAAATAAATAAAAGGAAATACTAAAAAAACAAAAAAGAAACATTTATTATTTAATGACAGCAACATTTACAATTTTTAACTTTGGCAATTACACCGTGACTGACATAAAAAAACAAGTACAAAGTAAGTTATTGAAAGAATGTATTGGTCGATTGACAGTACCTGCTTTATGTGTTCAGAAGGTGAAAAGTAAATTATGTTAGTTCTGTTCTTTAACTTTCATGGCTTTGGGACCCACTAAATGCCACTCATAGCAGATATTTAGACAGTCATCAGCCCATTTTTATACCAACTTTCTATTTTGACAACAAGTAGCTTTATAGCACCCAACCAACTTGGGGATTCTACACACACACATACACACACACACACACACGCACACACACACACACACACACACGCACACACACACACACACACACACACACACACACACACACACACACACACACATATATATATATATATATATATATATATATATAGATAGCATGAGAATGAAACATCACATTAACCCCATCTTTGAATTATGGTAGGAACAACATTTTTATTCAATGTATGTACTGTGAGCTTATCTACAGGGAGGAGCACCATATTGAAATAAGTGAATTGCACTGCACAGGCAACCACTAAAAGTAAAATCGCAGAGCCTCAGGGAGAACATGCAGTTTCCAAACATTAGCCAGAAGGCTTATGAAAAGTTTCAAAAGTATAAGGCTGCCATACTAAATTGTCACCTTAGTCCATGCTGACACTCGTTTAAAATTCCAGGGCCCTGAGGAGCTGGACCTTATTCAGATAGCTTCAGAAACCAGGTAGGAACTTGTCCTTGATGGACATCAGTCCAACACAAGGCAGACACACACACACACACACACACACACACCAGATTGGCTCAGGCATTCATTCATTCAGTTTCCAAACCAATACGGGGTTACAGGTATACATATTTATGTTGTCAGAACTATCAAGTAGACTTGATCTGAAAACCTAATGAATTGTAGGTGCTGTGTTAAGCTGGCATCCTTCCTTGAAGTGGGTTCTGCACCAAGCCTGCTACATTCACAATCGGGACAAACTGGCGATGGCTTAACTCCAACTTGCTTTTACATTTTTATGGTTTTTCTGTGGCCCCGAATTTTCTTAAGTGTTCAGATAAAGGCTGCATAGATGACTGACTTTTAATGCAATTTTCCTTCTAAATTTGATGTACTATATCAGAGTCAGCCTATCAGACACCGATATACATTCAATACTGTTTGCAATTTTAACATGAATATTAAACACTCACATTTTCATAGATTAGTACATTTTCTTTTTTAGTTCTTTCTAGTGTAAATTGTATTCTTACAAAATAGCAATATCCATACTTTGGAGATAACCTGCTTGTTGTAAGAATTACCAACCACTATTGCCAGTGAGTGCAGTAAAAAAACGAGAAAAAAAAACAATGAGCCAAAAGAAAGAAAAAATAAATTTCATCACAGTACTTTCAGCATTATTCATGCAACTTAGATGATAAAATGAATGCAAGAACAAACAAATAATAGACAACACTAAGCATTTCCACATGTAAACACCTTGATGTTATTAGTGCCATGAATGAAGAAAACGGTGCAATTGTTTGCATTTAAGGCACAACATTCACAGCAACAATAACTAGGGCTTTTTTTCAATTTAGAACTAGAATTACTTGGGTTAATGTTTAAAATATTTCTGCTTCTCCTTCTTGACATGATCCAGAAGTCAAGACAACATTGTCCAGTCCAATTTCTCCAGCTTTGCCTTTTCCACGTTCTGCTTCAAAGATAATCTGAAGGAAAACAGACAAGAAATGGAAAGAGGAATAATTAAATAGTTATCATAACATTGCATTCTACTGTGTGCTGTCCTGGGCCAGTGACATCACTTCAGGAAAGCCCCCTGGATCAACAATCTAATTAAAATGTCAAACTCGGGTATAGGACTAATTCTGGACCACCTGGAGGATCTATAGAATCAAAAGTGTGTCTGTCCTCTTTTCTCGAGAGTACTTTAGATACTGGCATTTTTCTATAATTTGCTTGAATATTCCGGTTGATTTTGCAACATCTCTCATCATGCTAAGAATCATAGCTCGCTTGTAGGAGTGATATATTTGCGCTAATCAGAGACAGAGGCTGCGGGCCTTGGGGAGGGGGACGACGTGACGTCAGGAGTAGGGAGCCGGGCAGGGCCCTCCTCACAGTCCTGTTTCACTTCTATCTATCTATCTATCTATCTATCTATCTATCTATCTATCTATCTATCTATCTATCTATCTATCTATCTATCTATCTATCTATCTATCTATCTATCTATCTATCTATCTATCTATCTATCTATCTATCTATCTATCTATCTATCTATCTATCTTCAAACATGCTAAATTAACACTGCTCAACATTCAAGTCTTTGAAGATGTGAGTGGAAAACCATAGCACCCAGAGAAAAACCACACACAAAAATGAGGAGAAGGCTCAGATCCACACCAGGGGTGGAATTTGAACCCAGGACACCAGCTCTGTGAGACAGCAGCACCAACTGCTGTTTTATTTATGGGTCAAACTAAAACAAAATATCTAAGAGGGCAGGTAAAAGTTAATCATCCAATCTGAAGATCTTTTGTGCAAATGATTTACAATCAAAAGTCAATCTTTCAAACTTTGTTAACATATATATATATATATATATACAGTATATATTAGACTTAGAAAGTATTCTGCACACTTTCTGCACACTTTATTGTGTTGTAGATTTAATTTTAAATGTGCAATTTTTGCTTATTAATTAACTCCCAAAACCCCCTAATGACAAATTGAAAACACATTTTCAGAATGGGTTAGAGTTAGGGTTCATCTTCATTCATATGTGTCCAGACCCTTAATTCAGTTCTTGGCAACATTCACAGCTATAAGTGTTCTTAGGTAATTCTCTACAAGCTTTGTATTCATGGTTTTGGGCAGTTATTATTCTAGGAAGGTCCACTCAAGCTCCATTAGATTGGATGAGATGCGTCTGCAAATTGCCATCTTCAGGTCTCTTCACTGATGTTCTATGAAGTTTAAGTCTGGGCTTTGGCTGGGGCCACTAAGAAACTGTCAGAGATTTGTCCTGAAGTTACTCCAGCATTGTCTTGGCTGTGTTCTTCAAGATTATTGTTGTAATGAAAGGTAAATCATCACCCCAGTCTGAGGTTGTGAACACTGTGGAGGAGGTTTTCTTCTAGGACCTCACTGCATTTGTCTGCATTCATCCCTCCATGAATCCTGACCAGTCTTGTTGTCTGTTCTGCCCCCCATAGCATGATGCTGCCACCAACGTACTTCACCATATGGATGCTATTAGGCAAGTGATGAGCAGTGTCAGCTCTTCATCAGACATTATGCTTGGAGTTTTGCCCAAACAGTCCTGTTTTCATCTCATTTGCGTAGAAAATCTTTCTCCGAATACTCTCAGAAGAAAAGCAGGTTTTCGAATTGACTTTCACTCAAGAGTGGCTTCCATCTAGCCACTCTACCATAAACACCTGATTGAGGTAGTGCTGCTGAGATGGTTATACTTCCGACAGGTGTCAGTTTAGGACTTCTAAGGCTCTGTTAGAGTGACCACTGGATTACCTCTTGGACAGCCAACTCCAGCAAGAGTCCTGGAGGTTTCAAACATCTTTTATTATACAATTTTTGAGGCAACTGTCCTCCTGAGGTCTCTAAAAACTTCAGAAATGGTTTTATTGTCTTACCCTGATCTAAACTTCACCACAGAGGACTAGAGAGAGTTCCTTGGCTTCACGACTTGGTTTATATCCAGACATGCAGCTTAAATTCTGAGATCTTATGTAAACAGGGATATGCCTTTCAATATGATATCCAATCAATTCTGTTTTTCACAGGTGGGCTCCAATCAAGTTCTTGACACATCTCAAGGATAATTAAAGCAAACAGAATGCACCTGACCACAATTTGGAGTGCAACAGAAAGGGTCTGAATACTTACATGAATGAGAGATTTCAGTTTTTGATTTTAATAAATTGCCAAACCTTTCGGAAAAACATGTTCTCACTTTGTCGATATGGGTTATTGAGTGTAGATTGATGGGCAAAAATGGTAAATGCATCTACATAAAATAAAATATACAGCACAATAAAGGGTGCAGAAAGGGAAGGGGTCTGAATACTTTCTGAGTCTGCTCTAGTATCTTTCACAGAGCCCAACATTTCATCAAGCCCAACATTTCAAGAACATGGACATAAAAATAGGTATTAGACTAAAAAGGAAATATAAGAAATCAGATCATTGTTAAAGGCCAAACCATAAGTATACATGATTCAGATGAATGGGCAAATGTAAGTTGTGGTCAGCCCCACAGTTCTAAGCAGGACTTCAGTGTGAAAGTATGAAGATCTCTTAGGGTCCTTGACAGCAGTTACTTCAACTAGAATTCAAGGGTACAGCTTGAATCTGGTATGAGTTAAAATGTTCACAATCAAATTTCTGTCTGTATACATGGAGCAAAGATATCTGGTATATTTATTTGAAAAGCAGATCCTCTGAGATCTTTGAATTTCAACTTAAAGATAATTTGGACATTTTACGTGAATAACAAAGGACACGTGAAATTGGCCTATTCCTGTCTAAACTGTTCTCGAACTTTTTATTAGGCATGACAGAACTGTAAGCATTTTTGACCAAAATAAGGAGGACAGACACACACATGCATTGTGGGGGACTCTGCACAGGTCAAAGTGGGAATGCAGGAACCATCAGGGTATATTGGATACCCCCTTGAACAGCAGCAGGCTGGGACCACAGTCTGGAAATTGACTCAATCTGGCCAGTGAAATGCTAGGAAGAATTTACAAAAGCACCTAGCCACCAGGGGGCAGCATTTGGTGACTAAGAGAACAGGTGATCTTTTTGAGGGTGGCTTTGGAAATGAATGACAGGAGGCCTATGCTGTTGCACCTAAATGCTAGGCTGCGAGTTTAAGGCGTGGGCGTAAGGAATGTGTCTACTTTGTATAGGGTTTTATTTTAATGTAAAGGGATTTTCCAAAGAATAATCAGACAAGTAAGGGCCAGAACAAAAATGAGAGTCATAAAAGCAAAAGCTAAGATCATTGTTCCTAAATTATTTTAATCACAAAATGACATTATGAAGACATCACAAATATTACTTTAAAATAAATTGTAACATGCAGTATAATTACTGGTTAGAGTTGCATAATTAATTTCTACAAAGTACCTAACGCTTTATTTTTTCTTAATTCTTTTAAGTTTTAAAGGATTTCTACAGTGACTTCACCACCTGTGGTGTTTTATATTTTTATGGTGGCACACTGTGTATGTGTGTTCATGTGACATTACTGCGATTATCGTTAAATGACCAATATGCACATTTCGTAGTGTCTGCACGTTAGTATTATTATTTTTTTTTTTATAGAAAAAGACTCTACAATGCAAGAATTGTGAGTTTTTGAGCAATTTTATTTTGTTTTCAGGTTGCATTTTAAACTTTTGCCTGCTCCTAGCCTTTCTGATTTCTGCTGGCCCCTTTGGCTTAGACGGCCTCAGTGAATTTAGTGTGTTTTGATGTTGCCTGTCTCAGTATGTCTTCTTGATGTGAAACACTGCTAGGTCAGATGGCCAAAGATGTTAAAGAGTGGAAAATAAGTGAAGGAGATTAAATTTGTTATATACTGTACCAATGCAATACAATTTATTTTTGTATAGCCCAAAATCACACAAAGAGTGCCACAATGAGCTTTAACAGGCTCTGCCTCTTGACAGCCCCCCAGCATTGACTCTCTAAGAAGACAAGGAAAACCTCCCAAAAAAACCCTTGTAGGGAAAAAATGAAAGAGACCTTGAGAAAGTCAGTTCAAAAAGAGACCCCTTTCTAGGTAGGTTGGGCATGCAGTGGGTGTTAAAAACAAGGGGGTCAATACAATACAATACACAGAACAGAACACAAGTAATCCTCAATAGTGCAATAGAAATATTACAAGTACAGAGCAGAATTCAACAGTAGATGATATTACATAACACCATTTTTGTTATATGAATATTTCTACTTGTTTTGGGGTTTTTAAATGTATACTTTTTATTTTTAAAGTCAGTTTCATGATTGATTCAATAATTTAAAAGTTGATTTTATTTAGATAATGTCATCTTGGTCACCATAATTGTTGGCGTCACTAGATGTGACTTTTAAATTGGCGTTGATCGTGTATCACTTAATCTCCCAGTCTGTGCAGTCTATAATGGTAGGTCTTTACTGAATAAGGCCCTAGTGGTAGAACTGATATTTTGTCTGTGACTTGTTTCTGGCTTTGACCTTTGCTTTTGTTTTGTTCCTTGGCATTGGTCTCTTGGTTCTAATTGTCTTCCTGGTTTCAACCCTTTGCTATTCATTGTAACCAACTCTTTCGCCTTCCTATTCATCTCCTAGTCACTTTGTTCACAATAACTCTCCAGCACAATACATGATCTGTTACATACCAATTGATCCTGAGTGACCTGAGATGATTTCAGTAGTCAAAGAGCTCAATTAAATGAGAGAGAAGCATGAAACTGTACATTATGCACAGCTTCTTTTTCATGGAACAGTGGATGTTGTAGTAATATTAAAATGTTTCTAACAAGTTTTTATACTCTCTGTAGCAACAGAGTGTAATTGCAGACCGCAGTACCTATGAGGTCAATCATGTAATGCTCCAAGATCACAAAACGCCCTCAACGTTAGTCACGTAACACCCATCGCATTAGACTATGATTAACATTAGGGCCCTGTTACACTATGGTTAAGATTAGGGTTGTAGGAGGGTTATCTGAGTCAAAGGGCATTTTGTGACTGACGGTGTGGGCATTACCTGATCTATGTCATAGGTATTGCAAGATGCAGCTAGACCCTTCTCTGTAGACATGATGAGATTACAGCTTCATTTTTAAAGGTTTTGTTTTATCATTAGCTGATTGATCAAGCTATATAAGCCAAACAATCCCTGATCACATGTATGCTGGGTAAATCTAGAGTTAATAGGAAACAAGACGAGAAAATCAAAGTTATTTTTGTAAAGGTTGCTTACATGCTTGACATTGCTTTCCTCTGGTGCCAATGTAATCAGCTCCGTCTGCCAGTTGTCATCTCGGCTTCTGGTCTGCTCCCAGATTGGGGAGCTGTTGCCATCCACTAAAATTCTTAATTTACCAATTCTGTCTCCAATAAGACGATAGTTGAAGGTCAGACAGAGCCCATTCTTTGGCACTGGGTTGATCAGGGGAAGTCGCAGACGCGCAACTTCCTTTCTTTCTCCAACAAAACCAGGAACAGCCATGTAGAATCCCACACCTAAAAAAATGAGAAATTAAACAATTAAGGGACAAGTCTGAATTCACACCATTGTTCTTCAATAAAGTTTAAAGCATTTTTATTTTAATTCTTGCTGCTTATCATTTTCCATGGCTAAGAAAAAAATGAGAACAAGGACACATCTGTGGATAGTATGGTTAGAATTTCTTAAACTCAAAATTTGTGGGCACAAAACACATCTCGACTAGTGTCATGAAGTCTTGTCAATGCCTTTAATTTCCATAATGTCTGAGGCCAGCCCTAACCTCTACACTTATGCTCGTCAGCTTCTCCACTGTATTATACTACCTTCCCTACGCTGTAGAAGATATGTAAGTCAAAATCTCATTTTACCACATACACATAACAATAAATCTGAATTTGAAACTAATTGATTAACGGACGGGCCCAATTTAGGAACTGCAGGATGAGTCTCTGGAATGATCTACCTGCTAAGATAGGAAATGACCCTTCAGTCTTAGCTTTTAAATTCCGGAAGAAGACTTGCGACTTTAGTCTGGCATACCCTGACTAGAACTGCTGATTAGCTGTGCATACTGCATCTCTGTTTGTTAGTCATTTATACAGAAATATAAGTTGCAATATTTTTAAACTGTTATTAATCCTCCTCTATTCTATTTGTCTTCTCGATATCTGGATGTGGCAGTTGGTCCTACTGCTTTACTGCCAGTCTGCTGTCCTACGTATGGAAAAGTCATCTTGGATAAAGGAGCGTTGGAATCATTGGATGGAAAGATTATCTCATTAGATTGGATGGCCAGCAGAAACTCTAGTGTAGAAAACCCAGGAGCAGGTAGGCGGCCATTTGACCGAAGTCACCAGAACTATGACTTTGTTTTTGACGTTCTCTTTTACAGTTTGGACAGATACTCTTGGTTTCCATTTATGTGTAATCAGTGTTTTCCTTGTCCTTTGTTTGTTTTAACAAATCTGGATTTTTATGTGTGCCAGTTCTGTAGTTAGTAATTAGTATAATCTAGGTAGTAATAAGGCTTAATCTAATATTAGCTGCAAAGGAGGTGCCAAGCACAGTCAAATTTAGTCACAAGTGCCAGGTTTATTAACTATGGATAAAGTGGGCACAGACAATCCTAAATACAGTAGGTTATACTGAACGCATACTGTACTGAGGAAGCTCCACATGCAGTGAGTTATCATTTCATCGCTTTTTGCTTTGCTGCATATGTGTTCTGCACTCGTCGCACTGTTTGTACTGCTCAAACTACCTTGGTGATGCTCTATTCTGATGTTGCATGTTTAATTTTTAAAAATTACAGCATTTAAATAATATGCTTGGTTAATACATACTTTATATTATGATTGTAGTGTTCAAAACTTTGATGTGCTTGTTGTTGGTCGTATTTCTTTGTTATTGTTTGGTTAACTTCAAATTGGCTCCTGCATGATAATTTTATGTTGGAAATTTATAGTGTGAGAAGCATAAAGAAATGCAGATGCCCACATTAAGAAGTGGATTGTACAATGGGTTTGCCACTAAATAAATAATTCAGTTTTATTCTTATTAATAAATAAATCCTACTAAATTTCTGGGACAATTAAAATGTTATATCCCATGTAACACCTACTGAATATGTCTGTATATTTGTCTAAAGTCACCTGAGTAACAAACATAAATGAGAACTGAGACTGAATCAAAACTGAGGAATGTTTCAGACAATCATCATTTAAATTGCAAAGAGGTGACATCAAATTTAAAATTTCAGAAGAGTCACAAATCTAACCCCTAAACATTTTATTAGGTGGCATCGATTATGCCGTGAGTTAACACAAATAAAATACCCCTAATCAACTGCAATATCATTCCAAGTAAAAAATATGACATCCTAGGAGAATGTGATGTAAGCATAAGGAAAGACAAAAAATATAGAAGCAAATATAAAAATAAAATTAATATTTACTCAATTATTTATAAATGATACAAACAAAGCTTTATTAATGTGAAGAATCTGCCATCAGGTCCTTTACATGAATCTGTGTAGTAAGTGGTGGAAAACTAGCAGCTGCTCCCCATAACCTTTCACAAAGCTTGGCTTCGGCAGCAGATAGGAAGCTATTAGCAATGTCATTTGAATATTGATTGCTCTATTTCTTTAATTTTATTTTTTTGTATTTTTGAGAAAATCTGTATAAGTTTACCGTTATCGTGATCTGCAACGTTCCAATCAAAATCATCATCTGTTTCTTGAATCCATTCACATGCTCCTTGATAAAAGCTGCAGTCGATGATGAATTCTGAAAGAAATAATTGACCCATCAATAAATGACAACCAATCATCTTGATGTCTCAAACAGGTCTTTTTGTGAGAAAAAGGAAATGTATAAAAGTTATGTTAGAAACTACGTAATATATGGTTTGATGGAAAAAGACTCGTCCAAAGGCTAAAACAGTGATTGGACCAGGATAATTCAAAGATTTTCAGGGGGGAAACAAAAGAATTGTCAAGTAAGCAGGCCAGAAAGTCATTACCAAATATTAAAAGAAAATCTAATAACTAAACCCAAAACACAAGTCACAAAGGCTGATGCAAATGGTCAAAACTGTTACTACTAATAATTCCCTATTAAAAATCTGAGCTTTCAAATGCCCTTAGTTTTTATTTAAATCCAAAAACATGGCACCACATGAAACACTCTTTGGCATTGCCATGGGTCACATGACTACCACATTATGATCTTGTTTTCTTTTTAATTTCTCATTTTTTTAATATTTGGAATGATTTTTGCTTATAAAAACACTTGCTAGTATGTTTTTGTATTTACTGAAGTCACTTTCAATGTTCTTTTTAAATTTGTCACACCCCAGTGGCTATAAATTATTTTTTTATTTTTTTGTTGCTGTAAAATTTTTTGTGCGTGCCATTGTTTTACAGTGTGGTTGCTAAGCATTGCTATATAATTATCATAATACGTACATCTCTTGACGTCATCAATGCAACAGCATAATATGTCACCCTGGATGTACCATGTCATCCAAGATTTGGATAACCACTGTAAAACTTTACATACTATAAGATTTATGATTTTCTTGTCCTTTCTGGTTATAGATAAAGTAGGTGTGAACTTGACTACGATTTAGGGATTGGTTTTGTGATTTTGCGAATGATTGGTTAGTCTTCCTAGTAACAAACATGGTTACATTTCAATACGATATGCTACTCTTTACACACTGAAGACACTTCAAGCCATCTCCGGCATGTGTAATGTTACAGTAGAATGTAGAGAGGTCTTTACAAGCATGACAGAGCAAACCATACCATCATTTCCTGGAAGAACAGCTGGGGCTTCATTCAGACCAGTCAATGGGCTGATGGCAGTCTCGTAATCCACAGGAACTGTGGAACAAAAAATGAATCAATATTATAATTCATTCAGCAATGTTTCTCTGATTAATTCTATTCATCCATTTAATGAACCTTCTTAATACGATTGAGTATTTGGGGCAATTTTAAGTAATCTTTTCAAAAATGAGGAATTTAAGAACACAACAAATGTTTCAATGTGGGCAGGACATGGGGATTGACAAGCCTTGTTTGACCCATTTTACCCAACGTATACCAAATGGTGACCAGGTTTGAAGGGCTCCATAGTGCTTCCATCTACTCCACTACTTATTCCATGTATCTCTTGTCCACTGTAGGTAGAAAACATTCTTACATTTGTGTAAAGTTCACCTTTTACCAGCTTTATCAAGTTACAGTTGAAGAAATGTTGATCTCTTTTTACTACATTGAGGAGTAAATATGAAAATCTTTATTAAAGATATCAAATGTGTGTGCTAAGCCAATTTTAAAAATACTTCAGTAAAAAGGTGCAGGCAAGCTAAATGCTGATCCAATGCTATTCCTGAAAATTAAAACACATTTGTAAGTGACTATATTTAATTTTTTCATTTGACTATAGTAACACACCGATATGTCATGCAAGGATTAAACTTTAGCCCTGGAATCAGCCTAGTCGCTCTTCTCTGGGGCTTTTCTAGTGCTGCTATGTCTTTTTTGTAGCCTGGAGACCAAAACTGCACACAGTACTCCAGATGAGGCTTCACCAATGCATTATAAAGGTTGAGCATAACCTCCTTGGACTTGTACGCCATATACCATGCTATATAACCTAACATTCTGTTTGCTTCCTTAATGGCTTCTGTCTGAAAGTTAATAGTGTCAAGCCCACTACAACTTCTCATAAGGTGTACTTTCAATTTTCAGACCTCCCATTGTGTATTCAAATCTAACATTTTTACATCCTATGCAAATTTCATTTGCCACAAATCTGCCCAAGTGTCCAATCCCTCTGCAATGATTCAACAGATTTCAGATTATCTGCCAGTCCACCTATCTTGGTATCATCTGCAAACTCAACCATTTTGTTACTTATCTTCTTCTTCTTCTTTCGACTGCTCCCGTTAGGGGTTGCCACAGCGGATCATCTTCTTCTATATCTTTCTGTCCTCTGCATCTTGTTCTGTTACACCCATCACCTGCATGTCCTCTCTCACCACATTCATAAACCTTCTCTTAGGCCTTCCTCTTTTCCTCTTCCCTGACAGCTCTATCCTTTTTTCTTTTCTTTTTTTTCTTTTAGCCTTAGCATCCTTCTCCTGATATACTCAGCATCGCTCCTCTGCACATGTCCACACCAATGCAATCTCACCTCTCTGACTTTGTCTCAAAACCGTCCAACTTGAGCTGACCCTCTAATGTACTTATTTATAATCCTATCCATCCTCGTCACACCCAATGCAAATCTTAGCATCTTTAACTCTGCTACCTTCAGCTCTGTCTCCTGCTTTCTGGTCAGTGCCACTGTCTCCAACCCATATACCATAGCTGGTCTCACTACCATCCTGTAGACCTTCCCTTTCACTATTACTGATAACCGTCTGTCACAAATCACTCCTAACAATCTTCTCCACCCATTCCACCCTGCCGGCACTCTCTTTTTCACCTCTCTTCCACAATCCCCATTATTCTGTACTGTTAATCCCAAGTATTTAAACTCATCCACCTTCGCCTACTCTACTCCCTGCATCCTCACCATTCCACTGACTTTCCTCTTTTTTACACACATGTATTCTGTCTTGTTCTTACTGACCTTCATTCCTCTCCTCTCTAGAGCATATCTCCACCTCTCCAGGGTCTCCTCAACCTGCTCCCTACTATCGCTACAGATCACAATGTCATCAGCAAACATCATAGTCTACGGGGACTTCTGTCTAATCTCGTCTGTCAAACTGTACATCACCATTGCAAATAAGAAAGGGCTCAGAGCCGATCCCTGATGTAATCCCACCTCCAACTTGAATGCATCTGTCACTCCTACCGCAGACCTCACCACTGTCACACTTCCCTTGTACATATCCTGTACAACTCTTACGTACTTCTCTGACACTCCTGACTTCTTCATACAATACCACCGCTCCTCTTGAGGCACCCTGTCATATGCTTTCTCCAGGTCCACAAAGACGCAATGCAACTCCTTCTGGCCTTCTCTAAACTTCTCCATTAACATCCTCAGAGAAAACATTGCATCTGTGGAGCTCTTTCTTGGCATGGAACCGTACTGCTGCTCACTAATCATCACCTCCCTTCTTAACCTAGCTTCCACTACTCTTTCCCATAACTTCATGCTGTGGCTCATCAATTTTATTCCCTGTAGTTACTACAGTCCTGCACATCCCCCTTATTCTTAAATATCGGCACCAGTACACTTCTTCTCCATTCCTCAGGTATCCTTTCACTGTCCAAGATCATTAAACAATCTGGTTAAAAACTCCTCTGTCATCTCTCCTAAACACCTCCATGCTTCCATAGGTATGTCATCTGGACCAATGGCCTTTCCATTTTTCATCCTCTTCATAGCTGTCCTTACTTTCTCCTTGCTAAACCATTTTGTTACTTATATTACCATCTAAATCATTTATATACATGTATATTAAAAATAGCAGCGACCCTAGCACTGCCCTCTGTGGGACACCACCCTTAACATCACCACATTCTGATAAGGCACCATAATTCTCTGCTTCCTGTGTTAATGGCTTCATTACTATTAATGCCTTTGTCTCACTCATTGGTCTCTCAGTCATTAACAAATAGCCTTTTACCTTTTTTGGTTGTTGTTAAATTTGAGGTCTTTCAGGCATAATTTGATTTGCTTATTTAGTGTTTTAATAATTTATGCTGTTACTCTGACTATAACTAAAAAATTGTAAATATGTTGGCTACGTTTTTGATTGGTTAAGCAACCTAGCATGTTTAAGAAACTTGTAAAGGAAAGGTCACATTACACAAGACCTGTGCTTTAATTAAGATATTTGAAATCAAGAATTTACAAGCAATACAGTTTTAATAAAATAACTTTCATTCTGAATGTTTTTGTAAATGGATGGTACATCAATACAAATACTAGAAATTAACTTGTGTTTCTCATTTAAGAGAAAGAAAGAAAACTGCAGTTAGACACAATGAATAAACTGCTCACTGGCTAATAAAACTCCCATATGGTGCTGAGCTATGCCAAGTCTCTCCTTGGCAATTACTGTAACAGACCAGCAGCCTTGTACATTCAGCCAAGGGTTAGAAAACTGGACTGCCTCAAGTTAACGGCTGAGTCAGATGGTTTCAGAACTATGTCCCTTACTGTGGTCCTGCCATTTTCAAAGAAGTACTTGATCTGGTGTTATGAGCCCAAATTGCAAATGCCCTCAATGTGTGTGATACCGATAGATAAGGGGCTTCAAGTAAAAACTCTTATGCAGCTTCTAAGAATCCTTCATAATGTGGCATAATCACGTATTGTATAAACGAATAGTCATTTATAAACTATTCAATTTTATTATTCTGAACAAATCCATCCTGCTAAATTCCTAGGATAATTAAACATGGAATATCCCAAATATAACCACTAAATATGTCTGTCATTTAAATGGTGAAAGTGGTTTGAGTGGCAAGTGGTAAATAAGACATACAATTGAGTTAAGGCTAAGAAAGGCTTGAGGTCACTGACCTTTGAAATGGAATGGACTGAAATCAAACTTCAAATTTCGATTGAGTCACAAATCTAACCCTGCTCATTTTATAAACTGTTATGTCACGAGTTGCCCCTCTGCAATAGTAACAATGTTCTTAGCAACCAGCATCACAAACTAGAAGAATGAGAAGTGCAGAAACAATTATAATATAGAGACAGAAGCAAAACAAAATTTATATACAGTGAACAAAAAAATAAATTAAACACAATGCCAATAATAAGTATTCAACCCCTTGGATGTTTTCACATTTATTGTTATATAACATTGAATCACAACAAACTAAACTGGACTTTTTTGATGCTGAAAACAGAAAAAAGACTCTTTGAAGTGAAGACAGATCTCTGCAAAGTGGTCTAAATTAATTACAAATATAAAACACCAAAAAATTCATTGTATAAGAACTCATCACCTTCAAGTCAGTATTTAAAAGATTCAACTTTGGCAGCCATGCCAGCCTTGAGTTTGTGTGCACAAGTCTCTATCAGCTTTGCACATCCGGACACTGACATTTTCCCCCATTCCTGTCTGCAGACCCCATCGGGTGTTCTTCCAGAATTTCCCCGTATTTTCCCACATTGATTTCCCCCTCTACCCTCACAAGCCTTCCAGGGTCTGCTGCAGAGAAACAGCTCCACACATGATGCTGCCACCACCATGCTTCATGGTGTATGTGGCCTGTTTTTGATAATGTGCAGTGTTTAAAAATGACATTTAGTCTGATGGTCAAAAAGCTCAATTTTAGTCACACCAGACCATTGAATCTTCTTCCAGCAGATTTCAGAGTCTCCCGTGTGCCTTCTGGCAAACTCTAGCCAAGATGCCATGTGTGCTTTTTCTCTTTGCCACACTCCCATAATCCTGCAAGTGGTGAAGCACCCAGACAGCAGTTTTTATCTGCACAATCTCTCCAGTTTCACTATCTGTAGCTTTCAACTCCTTCACAGTTCTCATTTGCCTCTTGATGGCCTCCTAAACTTGCATGCACACTCAGTTTTTGTGGATGGCCTACTCTAGCAGATTTACAGCTGTGCCATACTCTTTCCATTTCTTAATGACTGATTTAACTGGATATTCAGTGACTTGGATATTTTCTTGTCTCCGTCCCCTGACTTGTGGCTTTCCTTTTCATGGTGTTGCTTGGTGTGTTCCTTTGTCTTTATTGTGTAGGTTAGACCACCGTACTGATTCCTTTCCACATACAGGTGCGTTTAGACTGCAATCAGCTGAACTGAGCTGCTGTACAATTCAACTTACTGACATGTATTCAAACGGAGCTGACAAACTTCAAGCTATATTTGTACGCTGACATAACGTAATGCTGTCAAATCACCCTGACTGGATTATTCTCTACAAGAAGTGTGATGTTCTTGTTGTGACAACATTTGATAAGGTTGTTTAATTTAATTTACTAACATGGAAAGTGACGTTTTTTTGTTGTTGCACTCCAGTCCAGTTGGTGGCGGTAACGCATCTTAAGTTGATCTGCCAATTGCCACCATAATAAAGAAGATGAAGTATATTTCTTTGACATTTGTCATAGTAGTGAACACTATGTCAGTGCTTTCTCAGATCTGTGGAATCAAGGGTGTCCATTAGAAGTTTTCTTAGTTGCTATTTAAGAAAGGTAAAATCCCCAACAGGCTCCAGTCCTTGGCAGGGCACCCCCATGCCGGACCCACAGTGGGCTAAAGTAGAGCTGCTAGTCCATCTTTATGAGGTAAGTGGGTGTACCCGGAGACAAATCTGTGACCAGGGTTGATTCTGGACATGCCAGGCAGCAGCAGTGCTAATTACTACACAATCCTCTTACAATTAGTTGTTAAATGAAAAACAAGCAGTCCCCTGTGTGGCCTTTTATGAGATATTCATCTGAGAAACTTTGCTATCTGTACGACAGTTAAGCCTGGCAAACTCCACTACAAATGCACAAATGCTCTTCTATGTTCCAAATATATTGTCTGTTATGACAAAGTAACATTTCTGTGCATTTCACTGCTCCTCTTAATACAACCCAGTACTTTGTCCTTCTATGTCAGTGACAGACATTTTTCACATTTAACAGTGAATTCAACACGATCCCATTCTCCAAATCCCACAAGTATGAACTCGCCACCTTCCTTTACCCTTTCATGTGCTGAGCCATTTGAAAGCTCCTAAAACTAATGGTCTTCATCCTGAGAGGCACCTAAGGCCCCAGATGGAGGGTGACACTTACTAATTGAACCCAAGCTATGAGAGAGTTAAATGCTAGGTGATGACAGATTTTTGGACAGGAGGGTCTGTTCTGACTGAATGGCAGCTGTTCCAGGGGGTGCTAATAAAAGGCCAGAGCCTGAACTACAAGCCTCCCTGTCAATAAGGGCAGCTGAGAAGTCTGTCTCCTTGGGGCAATCAAACAGCTTTGCAGTGTCTCTCCTAGTAAAATTCCAAGTAATTACTGGTAGGTGGCTGGAGGCATGTCTCCTCTTGTCTTAAAGCCAGACTAATCCTTCAGTCTATTGTTACAGTTACCATGATAGCGATCATTCCACAGGCAAAGTCAGTCATGTTAATGTTTATCGACGAGGCCCCTGACTCGCAGGAGAGCTTCTCTCAAAAGAACTTGAGCCTTGCCCATGATCTGTGCTATGGACAACCTACGTGGACCTTTGGCAGAACTTTAATAAACCGTGTTGTGGAATATTATCTAAGGAATTTATTTAAAGGGTAATGCTGACCTAAAGGAGGCCAGACAGGAATCAAGCACATGAAGGGGCAACAAAATGTGGGGGCACGGCCTATTGCCTTTAAAAGTTTGCTTTCTATTAAAAAATCTGCCACAGTATATAAGTTGCAAATTATCTTCATTTTTCTTTGTAATATATTGCAGTCTGTACTCTTACAATGTAACTATCACTGATTCTTAGCAATCTTTGGTCTTTCAGTGGGTCACAGAAGCTTCGATGATTTCTTTTGAAGCCTTTTCATAGCAAGCCCAGTTCCCAGGTGCCTATCTGTAGTATGATTGTCTCTGTTACAACGGGAACACAGGCAGGTTTAGCATCAGCGCCACACAGCCAGTCAGAGATGGGATTTGAACTGTCATCCTTGTGGCTTTAAAGTCCAATATCTTAACCACCTTGATGCACTGCCTGTATTTGAATCCAGCTTACTGTCAGCCATCTACCTAGTGGTTCCTTTTACACCCGACTTTTACTTGCAATGCACAATTATAAACAAGAAAACCTAAGGATTAATGCATTTTGATAGCTTAACAAGTGCAACAATTTCATACAGTGCAAATTCACAAAGAACATTTTAGTGATGAACAGACACACACTAGTTTGAGGCTAATCGTAGAACTTCTGTAGTACCGTGTTAGCCATTATGAATGTAGAGAAAAGCCAAGCAAAATGACACCTTTTATTGGCTAACTAAAAAGATTACAATATGCAAGCTTTCAAGGCAACTCAGGCCCCTTCTTCAGGCAAGATGTGAAGAAGAGGCCTGAGTTGCCTCGAAAGCTTGCATATTGTAATCTTTTTAGTTAGCCAATAAAAGGTGTCATTTTGCTTGGCTTTTCTCTACATAGGACTTCTGTAAAGTGTGATGCAGAACACCATACTAAATAGAGTTAATCAGCAATGAACTTTATGCCCTTTATGCAGTTTATAAATTGTATGAGCAGGTTTATTACATATTTCATAAAAATTAAGAAATCTAGACAGTAATAATGTTCACGGTTTTCAAATTCAGTCCTTGGGGCATGTGGCTGTGGGTTTTCTTCCTTAAAGTGTATTAATTAAGCAAGCTGTCATTTCCAAGCTTCCATGTTATCTTGTGTTACTACAGAAATTACAAATTGGTTATGCTACATGATTACTGGAAGGAGCGAGCCCATACATGTGTAACAGACCTGTCTGCATTGTACTTTTCTGGAGTGGTTGTACCTGTATAAGACTTGGTACTTAAAGTATTTTGTCCCCTTGTGGTTGCAGTAGTTAAGACATTGCCACGCACATGCTCTTCAGAAACAGTCAACAAACCCTATGGTGAGTAAAAGGTCGCATGATGAAGGGTTACGGAAGGGTACTAACGTCTCTCTCTCTTTTTTTTCAGAAGCAATGACAAAAAATAAAACACACTCACCGCAGTCCAGGAGCCGAAATGGCAGACTCACAGCTTCCGTCCCTTCCGTGATGACGTCACCTCCAAGCCCACGGACATGACGCCACTTCCTGCAGCCATCTTTTTTTTTTTCTGTATAAATACCGCCCCTGTTTATTATTTCACGGTCAAATGTTTAGGTTGAACCCTTTGTTTCACCTGTTTATTTTGACCTGTCCGCTGGACATTATACAGGGCGATTCCCCAAACTTTTATGCGACCAGGAGTCGAATTATTGCTATCACAACATCTACTCTTTTGGTTGTGTATCTTTTGTATAAGTGTGCAAAAAAGGAGATTTGCTGGGGGTGTTCTCTTTGGACTAACTTTAACTTTAAAAATTGTTTTGTCATAAGTACACAAGAGGATATCACTGAATTAGCTGCTGCCCATTAGCATTCGATTTCATATGCACCCTTGACCACTCTACTGATCGCTAATATTCAGCTAATTTTCCATTTTGTTTTCTTAAAAATTCACAGTTGTATGGTATTCAACTCAGTATTGTTTTGACATTGGTTCTGAGATGCCAAAGCTGGTATTGGTACCAAAGTCAAAATGTCAGAATTGATCCATCACTAACACACACACATACCCACAATGACACAGGGGGCTTTTTTGAAATTGCCAAATAATCTAACCAGCACTGTTACTGTGATATGGGAGGAAAAGCCACATTGAAGCATGGAGAAAGTAGAAACTCAACAGAAGCAAAGACTAGGCACTGCAGTTGAATCCAGGATGGTGCCCTACTCACAGCTCCACCACACTGGACTTTTGACTGCTGGTTCAGTCATCTTCTCTGCCCATAGTCCAATTGTTAATGAGCATATACACTATGTAAACCATTACAATGTGAGCTGTTTATTAATGTTGAACCTTTACTTGAGGATGCCATGAAAGAAAGGAAAATGCCTAGTGGTACTCGGGAGGTAGGCAATTGAAGAAGTGACTCCAGCAGATGGTCAGAAATTACAAACTGTGAAGGTGAGCCAAGCTGGTCATCAGGTATTTGCTGCTTTGTTATCTTCCTTTGTGATTTGGGGCTCTCCTTAAAATTAAACCACCATTACTTTAAATATTTTCAGTAAATAAACCACCATTTTGTTAAATATTCTGTGGTCTCTTGTTAAACTTTACTTATGGCTTTTCTGATTTCTGTTTGCTCATTCCCAACAAATGTATCAATGTAAGTGGCAACTGACCATACATTCATCTTTAGATTTTAATTGCTGGTACCTTAGTCTCACTGAGTCAGACGTATAATATATACGTCTGGAGAAAACCACGAATGCATTTTGCTTAAAACTATGTGGGAATAATTAGATGATGCACATTTTTAAATCAATCCAATGCCTCATGAAGGTGGGGCTCAAAGCAGAGGCAGTGATTTTGAACTGGAAAGATCAGAGGTGTTCTTGTTGACCTGGTCCGCCAGAAATAACTTTCTACAGCCAAAAAAGAAACCTAAAAAGTCCTAAATGAAACATTTAAATGTTTATCGCATTTGTGGAAAACACATTGCATGTGTTAAAAATAAACATAACCTGATGGAAGCAAAAAACCTTTCTGTAACATAAGATTATACTTCAGCTTTCAAAGACATCAATCAACTAGGGGTGAGAGTGAATTGTCGCTGGTGCTGAATGTGCTCTGTATTATTCAGTTATGGCAATAGTGTCAGAGTCGATGTACTGTAAGACTGAAATGCCTGACAACTGCGTTTGTGGAAATATAAATGGCAAAATATGCATTTGGTGTTAACGATGTGTCACGCCCCCTGTCAAAAGCACAGCCATTGAGGGAGCTGGTAATGAAGAGCCACATTAGATGTAGATTTCAGTACTCAAAACACCTGAATTGACAAATCTGCGCAACGACACCAGTAAAGTATGGACATGGCTGCACAACATTCACCTTCAGAGTGCATGTCTAAACAAGTAACTAACGGAAGTTAACATTACAGTCTCATTGAAAATGTACCATGCAAGAATATATCCGCAGTGTAATATTACATAGTATACTGTATACTGTACCTAGACATATTGCTTACTTAAATGCTGTTTGCTATTATTATGCCATATAGTGATGCAATAATCAAAATGACAGAATGATATCTTAACCGACAGAAGCACTTCTCAAGCATGGGGCCAAATAGCTGCAGAGGTCTACATGTGCGGGTGTATAGTCTCTTCTGTTGCAGTGCTCATTGCAAATTAATCATTAAGCTTCAGATACCCTGTGCTACTGAGACCCTAAATTGATAACAGCAATTGCAGCTTCTCATTTTCTATTAGTGTCATGTCTTTTGTTCACTTTCTTTTGCTCAAATGTTTTTGTACTGTACAACTGTTGTTAGCAGAAAAGCATCTCACAATGCACAACATGTCAAACCTTAAGGTCAATGGGCTTCAACAGCAGAAGACCAGGCTGGATCCCACTCATCCAACAGCATGAATCCATACACCCAACCTGCCTCATGTTAACAGTCCAGGCTGGTGTGGTGGTGTAATGGTATGGGGTGTAAAGGCTAACCCCGACACAGACAGGTGTAGGACACAAGTTCAAGCACACATGAGTTTTTACTTTCTTTTTACCTTGCGGGCAACGCCTTCCCCATTCCCACAAGCTCAACACAGTCCCAAGGACAGCACAAAACTCTTTCCTTCTTTTCCTTTCCTTTTCTCCTCTACTCCTCCTGGCAGGCTTCGTCTCTATCTGACTCCTCGAGTAGTGGCTGCTGGCTCCTTTTATAATGTACTCGGAAGTGCTCCAGGTGCTTGATGACCTATTTCCGGCAGCACTTCTGGGTGTGGCGGAAAAGCTGTTCAGCTATAGCACCCCCTGGCAGCACCCATGGATCCCAGCAGGGCTGCACCAAACTCCAACTCCCATGAAGCCTTGTGGGAGTCCTAGGCACCACTGCAATCCACGGGGTCTTCCATCTAACGCTCTGGGGGAGGTAACGCACTGGATCGTCTGGCTCCCCCAGTCCTCCCAGCGGGCACAGGGGAAATATTTCTTGGCACACTTTGGGCCCATTAATACCAATTATTGTTTGAATGCCATGATGTACATGCTGACCATGTGCATCCTTTCATGGCCACAACTTACCCATCTTCTAATGGCTACTTCCAGCATGATAATGCACCATGTCACAAAGCAAAAGGCATCTCAAGCTGGTTTCATGAACATGACAGTGAGTTCAGTGCTACTCATTGGCTTTCCTGAATCCAATAAAACACTTTTGGGATGTGGTTGATTGGGACATTTGCAGCATAAATATATGGCTGATAAATGTGCAGAAACTGTGTGATTCAATCATATTAAAATGGAGCAGAATCTCAAAGGTATGTTTCTAACATCTTGTGGAATCCATGCCATGAAGAATTGAGGCTGTTTCGAGGGCTAAAGTAGGCCCAACGCAACCCAGTATTAGCGTAGTGTTCCTTACAGTTTGCCAGATGAGTGTATGTATATAGATAAAAAGAAATACCAACTTACTGAACACATCCCCCCTGGGGCTGATCTCCTTGCTTTCAATCTGATTTTCAAATTCATCCTCATCTTCTTCCAAAGATACTTTGTCTTGATCCTTTTCATCCTCCGTATTGCTGCCAATGTAGACTCCATCTTCATAGTCAAATGGCTGTTGTCGAATCTTGGGGTGAACAGTAGCCTTGGGCTCAGGGATGACATTTTTAGTTTCATCAGTATCCCCACCGTTGTTTTTGTGAACAAATGGCTTCTTTACTGAATCTTTGCCCACACCAAGTATCCGTGGAACATCCTTAATGGTGCTTTCAGGAACAGCTGAAAGAACAGAAGGCAACTGTTAATAACTATTGAAATAAGTTATTTGTAACTTTATTTATAATGTAATTTACAATTAGAGCTTCAGAAACTGATAAGTGAATGAATCACTGTGAACCATGGATCAGAATTATTTTATTTAAAGAGTGAATCATATACCTGGAATTAAGGAAAAATGAATTCAAGTTGGTCACACAAAAAATAATTGAAATCTCAAATAAATTACAATATCATAAAGTTGAAGCAGAAACTTCAACATCTTTTTAATAAATATTTGGATGAGACATTGAGACAATTGAAGTATTATCAAACCAAATGAACTTAATGGTCTCCTCTTGCTTTTCTGACATCATATGTTTCTATTATCATTGATCCTTTTGATGTGATTTATTAATATTGTGAGACTGGCAAATAAACCAGTGCAATGTCAGCGATTTTCCAAGTGTTTCATCAGCTTCCGGTGGTAGAGTTCCGAAACTCAACTTTTCAGTTAACATTCCTCTAAGTCATCATCCTCACCTAAGGTCATGAGCTCTGCCAAGTGATGGAAACAGTTAGATTCTGAGTGGACACAATCAGCCAAAATGCCATTCTCATTTTGGGTTGGTGGGCTCACTCTCTGGTGAGGAACTAAAACAGATGGTAGGAATTTGGAGTACAAGAATGGTTTCTTCTGATGGATATGAGCTAGTTTAGATGGTTTTGGTGATTTCCCTCTTATATGTCACCTGCCCTGCAAGGGGTACTAATACTCTGGGTCACTGCATACCTCATAAAAAAGACACTAACTGCCCACTGATGTTTCCTCACCTTGAATTGCCCAATCAATTTGTCATTACTCCTCCTGACAGCTTACAAGCAAAGGATGAAACATTAGGAACTGGCAAGAAAAACAGTTCAGTCCTGGATTAAAGAAGCTGAAGAAAATCAGGAAAATGGTTTTGATTTAACAATGTGAGACATTTTTAATTATATAGCGTCAACACATTTATCATAAAGGGATTACACAGTCATATTATTTTTTATGCTTGGTTTAAGGTTTTCATTGAGATTAAATGCATTTTTCAAATATTATAATGTTATATGTATATATTGACACACATGCGCATGGAAGACAGCTTATGGCCTCAAATACTTGCATTTCCATGCTAAACCAGGAGTTGGGGGCTACCCACTAATACTTTCTCCTTTTCCCCTGCAGACCTACAGAAGAACCAGCATCCTAAGCCCTCTTTTGGTCCCCAGAAGTCTCCAGCTACCACTTCCTTTTCGTGGCACCAGATCCCAAATCAGCCATTTTGTAACCAACCTCAATTCTATTTGGTGCTCATGTCTGCAAAGACCTTGAATTCTCACCAACCTTTTTCAAGTATATGGGGTGGATCCCCAAACCTTTTTCTTTGTCCTGGTGTTTATTTTACCATATATATATATATATATATATATATATATATATATATATATATATATATATATATATATATATATATATATATATATATATATATATATATAGACGGGGGCTCCCCAAGGAGACACGGTTGCTCCTCTGAAACCCCCTCTTAAACGGTGATACAATGGGAAACAAATACAGTTATTTTACCTCCTCTTTACTCGATCAGCTGCTGGCTTGGTGCTGCTGCCATGCTGCATGATCTGTATCTCACGCAGCGCTTCGAAAGTTTAAAAGCCTGAACAGCAGCTGTCCTACTCTTTGTCTTTTATTTCCGGCCACAAGCGTGGTTAAATTTCTTGGCACTCTTGGGTAAGTCTCGTCTCACGGGACGTGAGTTCTTGATATTTTTTAGTTTATAATTTAAAAACAGAATAAGAATCTGAAAATCTAACAACATCAAATTAAAGTTCGATAAATTCTGAAAAGAATGATACCAAACATATATATATAGGTTTTAAAATAAGCTCAATTTAAAGCTTAACAAAAAATGTCACATAAAATTGTTGCACAATTATATATACAGTAATCCCTCCTCCATCGCGGGGGTTGCGTTCCAGAGCCACCCGCGAAATAAGAAAATCCACGAAGTAGAAACCATATGTTTATATGGTTATTTTTATATTGTCATGCTTGGGTCACAGATTTGCGCAGAAACACAGGAGGTTGCAGAGAGACAGGAACGTTATTCAAACACTGCAAACAAACATTTGTCTCTTTTTCAAAAGTTTAAACTGTGCTCCATGACAAGACAGAGATGACAGTTCCGTCTCACAATTAAAAGAATACAAACATATTTTCCTCTTCAAAGGAGTGCGCGTCAGGAGCAGATCATGTCACAGAGAGAGAAAACCAAACAAATCAATAGGGCTGTTTGGCTTTTAAGTATGTGAAGCACCGTGCAGCATGTCGTTTCAGGAAGCAGCTGCACAAAAGATAGCAACGTGAAGATAATCTTTCAGCATTTTTAGACGAGCGTCCGTATTGTCTAGGTGTGCAAACAGCCCCCCTGCTCAATCCCCCTACGTCAGGATCAGAGAAAGTCAGCACAAGAGAGAGAGAAAAGTAAGCCGGGTAGCTTCTCAGCCATCTGCCAATAGCGTCCCTTGTATGAAATCAACTGGGCAAACCAACTGAGGAAGCATGTACCAGAAATTAAAAGACCCTTTGTCCGCAGAAATCCGCGAACCAGCAAAAAATCCATCCATCCATCCATTTTCCAACCCGCTGAATCCAAACACAGGGTCACGGGGGTCTGCTGGAGCCAATCCCAGCCAACACAGGGCACAAGGCAGGAAACAAACCTGGGCAGGGTGCCAACCCACCGCAGGACACACACAAACACACCCACACACCAAGCACACACTAGGGCCAATTTAGAATCACCAATCCACCTAACCTGCATGTCTTTGGACTGTGGGAGGAAACCGGAGCGCCCGGAGGAAACCCGAGCAGACACGGGGAGAACATGCAAACTCCACGCAGGGAGGACCCAGGAAGCGAACCCAGGTCCCCAGATCTCCCAACTGCGAGGCAGCAGCGCTACCCACTGCGCCACCGTGCCACCCCCAGCAAAAAATTTGCGATATATATTTAAATATGCTTACATATAAAATCCGCGATGGAGTGAAGCCGCGAAAGGCGAAGCGTGATATAGCGAGGGATTACTATATATTTTTATTAATTTTTCTGCTTTTACTTTGTTTCAGGTCTGAAATCATATTTTTTGTATTATGGAATACTTTGGTTACCCTGGAGAATGGCCAAATGGTAAAAGAGACGGAGCTCCCGTTAACTCTGTGTGTTATGTACTTTCTTAAGTTGGTCGATTTGGCTGTAATTTTGCTATTGTTTGTGAGTTCAAAAGTGTTAGACGTAATTTTTGTTTATTTTTCTGTGACTCAAATACCAAAGATTAAATGGGGCAGCCTGGCTCGTACCAAGATTGTTCCTGCTTGCTCTCTTAAGATCTGTCTGCAAGTCACAATATATATGTATATGGAATGAGTTTTGACATAGAAATGACAGATTATGAAGTATGTTTCTCTTATTTGTTATCATTGATAACTTTCTATGGTTTTCTTAAATGTAATTTATCCCACTTTGTTAAGTGAAACGTTCCAGCCCGTTTCTCTGAACTCAGTCTTCATGTTACACTGTCAGGAAGTTAGTCAGACAGACACAGAGCAACACAGTTTTCTGACTGAAGCAAAGCAAAATGAAAAGAAACAAACAAGTTTTTTATTCCTTGCAAACTTTATATTTTTTTACTAAAAATTTCGAAACAATGCCTCTGAGGACCCTGGATATCTTTTTCCATCAAACTCATTGTTTGTATGCTTGCCTGAACTTTTCTCAGTTGTAGCACATTTGAAAATAACTAAAGTATGCAGCTGGGGTATTGTTTTGGTGTTATGTTGTAATGGCATAATTGTTCAGTATATTCTGTTTGTTCTGCTGTTTTCTATAGACTTCCTGTTTGTATGGAATACTCCCACTTTTTAACTAAGAGGACAAATGCTACTAAGAATTCCGGTGTAATTGTACTTGCTCCATGTGGAAATATAAGAAACTGAATCTAACCTACTAACTAACTAATAAAATCACAACCTGAAAAGTATTCAACTAAAACAGAAAATCTGATTTTCCTTTCCTGTATTAAATGCTTATGTCTACATGTCTGAAAACAAAATACATCTGTCATTTAAATAATGGTACTTTGTTAAAAAGTGTCTGAATGGCTGAGGTAAAAGGGGAGTGAGAAGGAACTGAAATCAAGAAAGCAGACAAGAGTCAATCAAACAGACTTAAACTGCAGCAGCGTTAAATGACACTCAAAATATGCAAATGGGCAAAATAAACAATTCATCCATCCATCCATTTTCCAACCCGCTGAATCCGAACACAGGGTCACGGGGGTCTGCTGGAGCCAATCCCAGCCAACACAGGGCACAAGGCAGGGAACCAATCCTGGGCAGGGTGCCAACCCACCACAGGACACACACAAACACACCCACACACCAAGCACACACTAGGGCCAATTTAGGATCGCCAATCCACCTAACCTGCATGTCTTTGGACTGTGGGAGGAAACCGGAGCACCCAGAGGAAACCCACGCAGACACGGGGAGAACATGCAAACTCCACGCAGGGAGGACCCAGGAAGCGAACCCAGGTCCCCAGGTCTGCCAACTGCGAGGCAGCAGCGCTACCCACTGCGCCACCATGTCGCCCAAATAAAGAATTCTCATACCTTAATTAATTTTATTTATTTTATAAAGAGAAGAAAACACATTTTCATGTTAAAATTCATAACACATGATAACATAACTGCTTAATTCAGTTCAGGGCCATGGAGGCCCAGAGCCTGTTTCAGCAACATCATGTGCGAGGCAGGAATCTGCACTGGACAAGGACCACTCCATTGTGGGGCTCTCAGGCAGCTGAACTGTTGCCAAGTTAGAATCACCAGTTACGCTAACACACACTCATTTGAGAATGTTTTTGAGGAAATCTGGAGTATAATTGAGGGAAACCCACACAGACACAGAGACAACATGCAAAATGCACGGCTAGATGAGTTACAAAGGTAGGGCTGATTTCATCATGAATTGATATATGACAAAAGCATTCTGATTAAACAAGAAGAGAACCCAGAAGGATGTGATGTAAGCATGTATGGCAGAAAAAGAGAAAATAAGACTAAAAAAAGAAAATGATTATATATTATATATATATATATCAAGACACTATATTAAAGCGGTCGGGATTGTCCTGTCCCGTGAGTGCAAAGTGTAGCGGTATTCCGCTTATCACAGACTTACTTGCGACTTGCGGTACGAAGCGACGTGATGTGAGCAGAGTTCTGGTGCTCCCATCATTCCCTTGCTTTTGTGCGCAATGCGCTGGAAAAATAGACAAAATTATGTCTCTGGAAATAATTAATGTTGATGGAGTACAAATACCTCACCGCATAGTAAATATCAGGGGAGATGGTGCTTGCTTATTCTCATCTATAGCTTATTTAGTGTATGAAACTCCGTCTTTAGCGGTACAGATTCGGGCTGACATTGTACGACATGTTTTAAGTAATTGGTCAAGGTTTCAGCCATTTACAATGATGCCGTCAGGAATCTCTTATACAAATGAGCTTCAGTATCTCACTGAAATGTCAAAGTCTCAAACTTATGGTACCATTTCTGAGCTAATGGCAGCGAGAGAGTTGTTCCCCTATGAGTTTCAAGTATATTATTATGGAGTCCTACACTCCAAGTTTGGACAGGCACTCGAGGGGATAAAAAAACTTAGCGCACACAAATTGAGGATAAAAGTCGGTCACCTTAAAAGGCGGGTGAGCCTAGTATTTATATATAGTGTGACAGGAGGCCTTGGCCATTACCCAGCTGGGCATCAGCTGGATGGAAGGACCAGGGGAGAGAGCATCTGCGAGACACTACCTCCCCAGGGATGCTAAAGGACTGGCCTCCTGGGCAGCTGTGGCACTACGGATTCCTGCAGGGCACGCTGGGACTTGGAGTTTGCTACAGCCCTGTTGAGTTCCATGGGGGCTGCCAGGGGAAGCTGCAGAGCGCTACAGTGGACTTCCACCACACCTGAGAGTGATTCCAGGCAATGCTGATGAGCCACCTGGAACACTCCCAGGACCTGCTTAAAAGTAGCCGCCTCACTCCATCCGGGGAGCCACAGTCGGGAGGAGGTGGACGAAGCTTGTTGGGAGAGGAGTGGAGGTGGAGAAAAGAGAGAAAGAGAAAAAAGGAAAAGGACATTGTGTTCTTGTGGGGAGCAAAGAACTTGTAAATAAAGGTGTGCTGTGTTGAGAAAATTTTGTCATGCCTGTGTTGGGTTAGGGCAGCTGTATGCACACCGACGGTCCACTCTATATATTGTGTCGGGTTGCCTCTGCACACTGTATCCAGGGGGAGCAGCCCTGGACAGTGCAATACCTCCCCCTGGACACTAGATGGCCACCCCTCTGGATTGGAGCGATGCCTCAGTTTCCCACAGGGCTCAATGGGAATTGGAGTTGGGTGCAGCCCTGTTGGGTCCCGCAGGCACTGCCGGGGGTGCTGTGTTTCCATCACACCCGGAAGTGCAGCCGGAACTTGGTGATTAAGTACCTGGAGCACTTCCGGGTGAACTATAAAAGGAGCCAGCGACCACCACTCAGTGGCCAGTGTCAGGTGGTGGAGGACAAGGTTGCCTGGGAGGAGTGGTGGTGCCAGAGAGAGAAGGAGAGTGCTTGGTGGTACTTGTATACTGTGCTTGGGACTGTGTTGTGGCTTTTAAATCCAGGCTGAAGACTCACTATTTCAGTTTAGCATACCCTGACTAGAGTTGCTGATTAACTGTACAGACTGCATCTGCACTAAAACATAAGTAACATGATCATTATAATTTGTTACTAACCCTCACCTATTCTGTTTCTCTTCTCGGTACTCAAATGTGGCACTTGGTGTCACGGCCTACCTGCCACGTTGTTTTGCCTGCCTAAAGTAAAGTCATCCCTGATGGAGGATCAGAGGAATTGTGGGGTAGAGGGGTCCTTTCATCAGATTGGCTGGCCCAGCGCTGTTTCAGCTGTGGAATAGGCAAACGGGGGAGGCAGCTTGATGGCTGAGGTCTCCAGGACTCTAAACAAATCCAAATCAAATTACGTGATATCATCTACTGTTAAATTCTGCTCCATACTTGTAAAATTTTAATTTTATACTGTATTGAGGATTTGTTCTATTGTGTGTATTGTGCTGTGTTGACCCCCTTCTTTTGACACCCACTGCACGCCCTACCTACCTGGAAAGGGGTCTCTTTTTGAACTGCCTTTTCCAAGGTTTCTTTCATTTTTTCCCTACAAGGTTTTTTTTGTGAGTTTTTCCTTGTCTTCTTAGAGAGTCAAGGCTGGGGGGCTGTCAAGAGGCAGGGCCTGATAAAGGCTATACAAACTATATGTTTGGGCTTTATAAAAATAAATTGTATTGTATTGTATTACAGGGAAGACATGCCCTTCAGCTGAAGAATAATGAACAGTTAATTCAATTTACATGTGCCTCCCTTGTCCAATCTGTGTCGGGTCAGGCGCTAGACAGCGTCCCATCTTACAATATATACATAACATACAGTAACTGCTATATATATAGGGGTGTGTGTGTGTGTGTATAAACTGTTGTAAACATACTTAATCTGACAAAAATAACCAAATGCATATGTTTAATTTTGCTGAGTACAGTGATATATTTAAGGACTAAATGTTAATTATGTGTGTTTGCTATTTTGATTGGTTTTTATGCAGGTAGGAAATATTATTTAGTTGCAGAAGGGGAATAAAAAAGACTATTGAAAGGAGAGATACACTTATTGATTGTTTTGGTATTTTAGGTCGCTAGTGATATACAGTATGGTGACTGGTAATCATTTATACTTTACTAACATCAAAGAATTTTTTCCTGAATCTTTCTAATAAGTCTGCTCTTTGACCATCCATACTATATGATTTTTATTAGGTGTGTCTCCATATCTTTGCAGCTTGTCACTTGATCAGCATGATCTTCCAAAATGGACTGTCATTAAAACAGAACAACTGTGATGAGAACAAGTCAGTCAGCCCGATAAGCTTATCCATTTTATTCACCTATATTTTCCAAAATAACATCAAGTTGAAATTTGAACATCCCTACAATCCTACTCTCTTCCATGCTAGGGATGTGAGCAAAAACAGTTTAAACATTTATCTGATTTGAGGTTGAAAACCATTTAGGAAATAAAAAACAAAATGGTTATGTCTTAAGCCCAGTCCCCTTTTAGGCATATCCCCCAGTCACAACAAGATTTTAACTTGTCCAATTGGAGGTTGATTCTATAAATCAAATGTGCACAACTTAATGAAATCAATTGTTATAACAAAGCTGACCTCTGGCAGTCTTGATTAAAAGGTGGTGGTCGGTCCTTCAGATTTTGGTTGCTCTGATGTTGTGCGCAGTCAGAACATTTAAATCTAGTGAGTGTTTCTGCAGTAGAACCTTTTAAAACAGAGGCATGGAAGCAGCAGTGAGTTTTTAAAGTATTGAATTTAAAACCAAAATGTTTGCGCTCTTACAGTTTTCTCTCTGTCATTTCCTGCTAGGCCAGCAATACAGCTTTCTGCACTTAAGTACCAAGAGGCCATGAGTGCTATTTGAGTTTTTTTAGGCCTTTAGTGTTCTTATATAGACTAATTTGAAACCACACTTCATATTCTATTGATTTAATGTGAGGGCAGTCATGTCTGTTTTAAATGCGTTTTAGTGTCCCTTCATTTCAGAGTTTGTAGAATCCCTCAGCATTGCCTACATGTAGATAGGGTCAAGTCCACATTGAACTCCTCCTGATAAAGTGCACTTTGAAGTTCTAAACCTCCCATTAAGGGTTTCATGAGGGTGCCAAGTGAAGTAATGTCCCATTACAATCGAGCTGCAATGTGAGCCAAAGTGTAGTTGCAAGCCCTGACAAATGTGAGGCAGGACAGGATCCTTCAGAAGGAAAACTTCCTAATGTTTGTGTGAAATTTACCCTTAACAAGCTTCCAACTGTGTTCCCGTTTTCTTGATGAACTCATTTTAAAATAACAGTCTCGATCCATTGTACTAATTCCCTTCATAATTTTAAACACTTCAATCATGTCATCTCTTAATCTTCTTTTGCTTAAACTATAAAGGCTCAGCTCTTTTAATCTTTCTTCATAATTCATCCCCTATAGCCATGGTTTTCAAACTGTGGTACGCGTACCACTGGTGGTACTTCAAGTCATGCCAAGTGGTACTCGTGTGGTCCTTTATTTTCCATGAATCGATGTTGCTAGAATGCCAATATGTTGCATATAATCATATATAGTATAAGTATACTACTGTAAATGCGTGGAAGACTCCAAGCTGGCTTTTATTAGCGCGGGCACCCATTTCCCGAAAACTCGTTACCTACTCACGTCTTTGGTCCGAAATTGGAATAGCACAGAAATAGACAACAAGTTTCGTCCAGCCGGTGAATCACCAGAAGTTGGAGCAAATGGATTATTATGCCCCAGGCGCCCAAGCTTAAACCCTCGCAGGTCTTATCTCAAGTCTACCCTTTCTCAAAGTGGATTGCGAAATGACCTTTTTGTGTCTGTTTCTTTGAACAAATGAAAGAATTTGGGGGGAATTGACAACTGGCTTCTCAGCAGTCTCATTTCTTCAGTTCGATTTATGGTTTGTCTCAAGGAAGGTGGTGCGTTTCCGATCTGCGTGCCAAGTGATTTACCCGCCGTTTACCCATTTTACCGTGTTGTGTCCTGCGCAGTTCTTTCAAGATGGACAAATTCGTTATCAGAAAACTGGCAACATCTGTGCAAGAATCACAAAGAGGCAGTTCGAACAGCAAAGTTTCCGGTGCTACCGAAACAACATTTCCGCCGAATGCTGAGCGACGAGATACACCGAAAGAACCACCAAAAAAGAAAATACAGACAGCTCAACCAAATCGCAAGTACAGTGAAGACTATTTGCAATGGGGGTTTTATTACATTGAAAGCGACACTCATTAGCAGCCTGTGTGCGTTATCTGCAATGAGGTACTGTCGAACCAGTGTATGAAGCCATCCTTACTTCAGCGACATTTTACAACTAAGCACAAAGATCACAACAGAAAGCCGTTGTCGTTTTTTGTCAGGAGTAAAGACGAATTTTTGAAGTGGCAGACAGTGTTCAGAAAAACAACAAGTGTGCCTGACAAGTGTTTGCAGGCATCATATGCTCTGTCATTGCTAGTGGCAAGACAAAATAAACCCCATACTGTCGTTGAGAAACTTGTGCTTCCTTCGGCAATAGAAATCGTATCAATCATGTTCGACGACAAAATGGCCAGTGTTTTGAAAAGTATCCCATGTTCTGATAACAACATGCAAAGGAGAATTAACGATATATCGGAGGATTTGATACAACAGGTGGTTGAGAAGATAATTGCAGCTAAGGAGTTTTTGATGCAGTTGGATGAAATCACAGATATTTCAGGCGAAGCCCAGTTGGTCGTTTTTGTTCGTGTTCCAGATTCTGAAGATATTATCGAACATATTTTGCTTTGTCGACCTTTACCTGAGAGAACAACTGGTGAGGAAATTTTCAAACATATTGATGATTTCTTCCGCAAACATCATATTCTTTGGTTTTGGTGTGTTGCAATTTGTTCAGATGGAGCAGCAGCAATGACAGGAAGAACAGCTGGTTTCATTGCGAGAGCAAGGCAACAAAATAATTCGATAGTTTCTTCTCATTGCATCCTGCATAGACATGCGCTGGCATCGAAGAGAATGAGTGAGATTTTGCACAAGACCTTGAATGATGCTGTAAAAATTATTAATTACATCAAGAGCCGCCCTTTGAACGCGTGGTTGTTCCGTCAGTTGTGTCAAGAAATAGGTTCTGACCATAAGACGTTGCTTTTCCATACAGAAGTTCGATGGCTTTCAAGAAGAAAAGTTCTGATGAGGATTTTTGAGCTCCGTGATGAGGTGTATCTCTTCCTGAAAGATTTGGCATCCTTTGCAGAGAAGTTTGAAGATGTGTCATGGGTTTGCCGCCTTGGTTACCTTGCAGACGTGTTTAAAAAATTAAACGAACTGAACATGTCTCTCCAGGGTTACGGACACAACATTTTTACAATGGAAGAGAAAGTTTCAGCTTTTCATAAGAAACTCTATTTCTGTATGAATCGGGTCGCAAATGGAAACTTGGAAATGTTTCCGATTCTCTCGGAATTTCTAGCAATGAACACTGCCGTCGATACAAGGGAAATACAGGAAGTTATTACCAACCATCTGAAGAAGCTCCATTTGGAATTTGTATCATATTTTCCATTCTTGACGTCAGGAAGCGACGTTGGAAAGCACTGGATTACATCACCGTTTAATATGGAGAACATTATGAGTGCCGATCTTTCCATCCAGCAGCAAGAGATATTGATAGATATGACAGATAATCAGCATTTCCAAGAATTGTTCAAAGAAAAATCAGTGACAGAATTCTGGAGTCAAGTGAGGAAAGAGTATGATGAAATCGGTGCTAAGGCGATTACAGCTCTGCTACCCTTTGGCTTGACGTAGCTATGCGAAAAGGCCTTTTCTTCCATGACAAGCATAAAGACGAAACCAAGAAATTGTTTGTATTTGGAATACGATCTGGTGGTCTTGGTAAGCACACTTTCTCCATGAATCCAGGACCTGATGGCAAAAAAGTGCGCGTTTTGCACTAAGCATGGCAGTAAGAGTGAGTAACCTTACAAGTGATAATGTATTTTGCATGTGAACAAAGTTATTAAAATTCTTCTCGTGAGCGAGAATCTGCTGTCAAATAACCGCGCATATGACTTTTCAGTCGTTTTACCTGTTTATACACCTCTCACTTTTTTAAAACGATTCTTTAGTTTAATATCACTTTAACGTCATAATTATAGTGATTATAGTGATTATAGTGACTTTTTCTTCAAAACAACACAGGCATAAATTAACGATTCATTGACAGTGGTACTTCAGTTTACTGGTCCTCGCGGAGTGGTACTTGTTCAAAAAAGTTTGAAAACCGTGGCCCTATAGCCCTGGAATCAGCCTAGTCGTTCTTCTCTGGACCTTTTCTAGCACTGCTATGTCCTTTCTGTAGCCTGGAGACCAAAACTGCACACAGTACTCAAGATGAGGCCTCACCAGTGCATTATAAAGGTTGAGCATAACCTCCTTGGTCTTGTACTCCACACACTGTGCTAAATAACCTAACATTCTGTTAGCCTTCTTAATGGCTTCTGAACACTATTGAGAAGTCGATAGCTTAGATTCCACTATGACTCCTAAATCCTTCTCATAAGGTGTACTTTCAATTTTCTGACTGCCCATTGTGTATTCAAATCTAACATTTTTACTTCTTATGTGTAATATTTTACATTTACTGACATTAAATGTCATCTGCCACAAATCTGCCCTAGTCTGTATGTTATCCAAGTCCTTCTGTAATGATATAACGGATTCCAAATTATCTGCTAATCCACCTATCTTGGTACCATCTGCAAACTTAACCAGCTTGTTACTTATATTCCTATCTAAATCATTTATATATTTTAAAATTAGCAGCGGCCCTAGCACTGACCCCTGTGGAACACCATTCTTAACATCGGCCAGTTCTGATGAGGTTCCTCACACCATCACCCTCTGCTTCCTGTGTCTGAGCCAATTCTGCACCCATCTTAAAACATCAAACTGAACTCCCACTTCTTTTAATTTGATGCCCAACCTCTCATGTGGCACCTTATCAAATGCTTTATGAAAGTTAAGATAAATAATATCATATGCTCCACTTTGATCATATCCTTTTGTTGGCTCCTAATAGAATTCCAGCATGTTAGTAAAACATGACCTCCCTCTTCTGAACACATGCTGACTGTTCAGAATAACTCCTGTCCTTGCCAGGTGTTGCTCAATCTTATCCTTAATAATTCCTTCCAATAATTTTCCTGTGATGCATGTTAAGCTTACTGGCCTATAGTTGCTTGGATCTGCCATGTCACCCTTTTTATATAATGGGATGATATTTTCCATTTTCGAGTCCTTCGGAATCTCTCCAGTGCGCAGTGACTTCCTAAAGATATGTGTCAAGGGTTTATATATGTACTTACTAGCCTCCTTAAGAATTGCTTGCTCTGTATGAACCACCACACATCCTAAAAGACATTATAGCTTCCACATGAAGGAGAAGAGAAAACTAAGACACATACTCGGTATGAACAATTCTTTGCATCCATGGAAGCCTATATTGCTACCCTCCCAGGACATGGTTCCTGTGTGTTCGGAATTCATAATAAGGTTTATCATTATATTTGTTGACTTTATTCCTTTCAATTTCCTTTATATTTGAGGATCAGAGGTCTGCATGTTCTTCTAGTATGTCATGTAATCCCAAATGAGTAAATAAAAAATTGACAGGTGGTCATGAACAAAAAGAACACGATATGTGAAACAGTAGCAAAGAACATAATCCAAAGTGCAGACAAAAGGCCAAAAACACAAATCAAAGAACAGAGCTTGCTCAAAGACTACTTCAAGCACATTTGAATGAATGAATGTCCATCTGCCCCTTTAATTCCACTTGTCCTTCCCATTAAGCGTTACAATCATTATCAATGTAACTACAGGTTCTGATGGAGGAACCAAGGGCAGAAATCATGTCAGGGGTACAGCCCAGGCCCATGCTGATAATATTATATTGGATTTGGTGAGCAGCACCACAACCTGATACGAATTAGAGGATCCCATCCTCTTTCCCACAGCCAACCACATACTTGTTTTCCTGTGGGGTGTGGAATGTAGCAGCATTACCTCAGAGGACTTTATATTGAGCTTGAAACCACCAGCGATGATAAAGAATATGTGGGTGGCATGTGGCTTATTAGAGACCCATATGCTTCACAGACCAGCTGAGGAAAAACAAAAGCTTTACTTTGTCTGGAAGACCATTAAGTAGCAGCAATGCAAGATTAGCCACAGCAGTAAGTGACAAAAATGCATGATTAAAGAGAACATAAAACACCATGATTAATGGACTTTAATCTTCTATTTGGCTTCATGACTGACCTATCATTAAGGAACTCAGTTATGCAGCATATTGAGTTATGATTTTGTTACAAATTACAGGTTGCATTTGTATTGTCTTTGAAGCAAAGCAGGAAAAGCGAGGTTAAAGAATTTTTGTTAACATATTGTGAATATGGGCTTCATAAGATTTTGATAAGGAGGCCAAACAAGTTTAAGTAATGCAAGAGAGGAGGTGACATTTTGAATTGCTGTTCGGAATAGCATTCACACTCAGTGCTGCACATGTCGCTCATTTCATACATGCAATCTACTGTCTTTGCACTTTGTTCTATTTGAACATTCCCTACTTCTTCAAAAATATCATCATATGAATTTGGGGTGCAAGAAAGTTTGCTGGGGTGTGCAGGCTTTTCCATATGGAAAATGCACCCAGCCATTTCCTAAATTATTTCTTTACAACACGTAGTGGGCTGCCAGTTCACTCCAGGCTACACTCACACACACTCACAATCATTCATACCAGTGACATTGGCAGTCACCAACACTTACTGTATCTTCGGGATGTGAGAAGAAGCCAGACACTATTGAGAAAGTCCAGAGGGACACAAGAGGCATATGCAAAGGCCACAAAGACTGCTGTGTAAACCACACACAGAAATCAAATCCAGGCGTAGCCACTGAGCATGTCTTTCATAAAAGACGGCATGTGCTGGCAGAGGCTTAGACATTGGCAACCAAGATGTAGCAAAGTTATACAGGCAGGGGAGAACCTTTATAAAATGGGCTGAACCAGAACTCTAAGCCAAGATCAAGCTGTAGTCAGAAACCTGACATTCTTAATTCTTTAGCTGTTCATTTCATATCACAATTTATCTTTCATTCAAAGACTAGGAAGCTTCTGCAACAGCTTTAGGCAGACTTTATTATCCCAGAGGGGAATATTTTAGCAGAAAGAATGTACAAACATAAAATTTTGTTCCATGGATACAAAAAATAAGTGAAGAGACCAAGAATTTTATCCATTGTTTACAATCAGAACATCTAATTAGGATTCTCATATAAAACCGTGACTGCTACGTCAAGGAGTGGCAACACCACACGGCAAATGGAATGGTGTTACTTCCTACATGTAAGCGCTGTCAATTTTTCCCCTCCTAAATAGGTTGTTTCAAAGCCATTCAGAAACATAAGTTAATCTTTAGTTTCATTCACCCATAAAAGTGGAAAAAATTACATCCTTAGAATTAGAAAATAAAACCCTAGAAACTTTCAAGATTTCTGGTTTATCTATACTCTCCATCCAAAGATTGGTATATAATTTTAGTCATTTAGAATTTAGTGGCATCTGCTCCTTCACACTTTTAATTTTACAGTATTGCAGTGTTCACATACACAGTGTTATGAATCAGACAAAGATATTTTTTTCTCTTAATAAAGTTTGTTTCCAAGTGATTTTGATATTTTGGAAGGTTTTGAACATCTGAGAATCTCATTGTATGATTATTTTTATATTTACTGTCATGCAGTTTAAAGGTTCTGATGATAGTGTGGCGGACAGCCAGGAGACCTTACCCTGGGGAGACTGCTCTTTCAGGAGAGCTTATTAGGGAGAGAGCTTATTCAGGGCATTACCTCCCCCAGAATGCTAAGTGGCAGCCCCCCTGGGTTGCAGCGGTGCCTCAGACTCCCACAGGGCTCCATGGGAGTTGCAGTTTGGCGCAGTCCTGTTGGGTTCCTTGGGTGCCACCCGAGGGTGCTACAGGTAATGCTGAGCCCTTTGTTGCAGCACTTCTGCCACAAATGGAAGAACTGCCAGAAGAAGGTCACCGGACATCAGGAGCACTTCCGGGTGCCCTATAAAAGGCGCCAGAATCGGGGGGAAGGGAGATGAAGCTTGCCATGAGGAGTGGAAGCAGACAAAGAGGAAGAGAAAGAAAAGAAGAACAGAGTGTTTCGTGTTGTGTTTTGGTTCTGTAAACTGTGCTGTACAGGTGGGAAACAGGGGAAGCGTTTCCCATGGAAAGAAAAATAAAAGGCATGTCCTGAACTTGTGTCCTGCATCTCTCTGTATGAGGTTTGGGTGGCAGCAGTGTCCTCTGCAGGCCACAACAGTAATTCTCGACCACTCCAGAAGTTGGCACTCTACAACAACACCTTTCTTTTTCTCTTTGCAAACTAGAAGATTGACTGCTTCTCAACAGCTTACCTCACTTCCAGTGTACGTACACCTGGACCCGTCTCTTCCTGCCACATTTGGTCTTAACTAGAGGAACCACCACCTTTACTAGTTGTTACTAGACTCCCTTCTGAAAAGACACAACATAATGCTTTACCTGTGTGTTATTTCTCTCTTTTGAAACTTCAGTTATATGGGGTTTGCCTATGGGTACCTCAAAATGCCTCACTGTCTTTGCTTTTTTATTACATATGTTATAGGCTTCCCACATTTCTTAATAATTATTATCTTTAAGTGTTTGGCTTGCCACAAAGACATTTTGTTCATGCACTGGTACAGCCATTTGGAGTAGCTGTTGCTAACACGTGGGTCTCAGTTGGATGTCATCATCATGGTGCCTTAAAAACCACCACTGCATGCTCAATGACATCTGAGATTGTTGTTAGCAGTTCCAGAGTAATTACCTCTTCTAGTGAATTATATCGAGCCTTATTCGACTATGAATTTTCCTTAGCATTTTTGACATTGGTGCCTGGTTCACTTGATCTTCTGGTTCGGACTTTTCTTACGTTTGAGGATCCAACTCCGGATTCCTTTTTGCCAGCTGCTTTTTGCAGCAGAGAAGTTTGGGTTTAAAAATGCAGGTGGACTTCGCCTATGCTGTGTCTCTGCTGGACCGCTAGCACTTGTTTTTGACATTTATTTCTTTTTTCTGCCTATTTTCCCCTGTGACAGTACATAACAGTTCCTAGTGTGTAAGAAGGAAATAATATAAAATGTCTGTAACCACTGAAGTCTCAGTTTTTTATCATGTCAGCAAGAAAATGTGCTTCTGAGTGATTATGGTCAAATGTAATGTTTATTTTCTTAATATTATTTTATTCACTAACACTCTTGTCAAGCAATGTACACAAATCAGAAAAATGCATTGTAGGACCAAAACTATGAAGAAGAAGAAAAAACAGCAGATTCAAACAGAAAACTGTATACTACTACATCACAATCTATCCCTGCAAGTTGTATAAATCCACATTACCACCAAATGTTTCTCTGAAGCTTTATTGCTGATTGATATCGTAACTGATTTTGACTTTTTTAAAAGAATGACAAAATATTATTTTTATTTATTTATTTTTTATCTTTGTGTAAGGTGGCTGATAATTTAGAGTTTAGAAGAAAAGTAGGTGGTATTACAAATAGGTGGAAATGGGTTGTATGTTTTTTGAAGAGAGAAACTGACCTGCAGATGATCAAAGTGAAAGATGTAAAACAGAATAATCAAAATTTAATACAGAAAGTCAGAAACCAAAAAGACAAATCCTCAAATCACCAAAACTAAACTTGTATTAAAGATTATAGTCAAAACACAAGAGCTGTGATCAAAACCACAATTACAACGACATCCCCTAAGAATTGCTGATGCTAGTAGAGACTTCATTTTTAAATGATTGTTATGAATGTATGTATTTACTATTTTTATCTTGCATCCCTGCATTTAAAAAACATATCTGAATCTATTTCCAAATGTTATTTTCATGATTTGGTGTTGTTTTTAAAAATAGATGCTTCTTTTTTGGACTCCATCTTACTGTACTGTTAGAATTACTAGCAAGAATATCTTTAGAAGTGACCAGGGCAAAGGGCATCAAGCCAAAACTGGGAAGTCAGAAGAATAGTAACCTTTACCAAAATGCAAGAGAAAATTGTCAATAAATACAGTCAAGAATCAAAACCAGAGATACAAAGTAAAGGCTTTAGATTTCAAAGCACATGCATAAAGGATTTTGGTATCCATCAACTCAGATAATGAGCTGACCTTCCCAAGTGACTTTTAACTCAACAAGGTAACTAATCAGAGGTCACAAGCTATGAGGTCACCCCTTAGAAACAACTGACTATTGTTACCCCATCAATGAAAAAATTGTTGAAAGAAAATGTATTATACAAACTCAGAACTGAACACTCAGAATGGCCATGAAGAAAGCAGAAGAAATGTATATAAATTACTGAACATATCACTGCCATTTTGTGACATGATTGCCACCTTTGCTCCAAGGGTTTTTATATGGTAATGTGCAACATATGACGTTACTGTTGAAATGATATAAAAGGTCAACCTTGGTTGTTTCTGGGTCATCTGAAATTTGGATAATAAGTGAAATTCGCAACTAATTCCTGGTACAATAACTGTTTTGCTTTGAACGACAACTACAATTTAAGGTTTTGTTTTATTTTAGTGATCAAATCTTATTGAACTTATTATTATAAACTTAGCTTGCTATGACTTAAGTTTATTCTCCTGGTCCCTTTTGCAATCCATCTGCTCAAAATAAAACATTTGAATAGGAAGTACACGATGACATATTGACAACTCTTGGTCATGTGGTTTGCAACGGTCATTGCAACCTTAACGAATATGACCATAGCTGTGACTACAGAAACAAAATGGTGGAACCAATGAAAGAAAACAAGCCTCAAAGTGACAGTATCAAAATAATGTTAAAATAGGTCAACAATGGTATATTTGGCAAATATATTAAGTGATAGAAATTGAACCCAGGGGTGGCACGGTGGCACAGTGGTAGCGCTCCTGCCTCGCAGTTAGGAGACCTGGGTTCGCTTCCCGGGTCCTCACTGTGTGGAGTTTGCATGTTCTCCCCGTGTCTGCGTGGGTTTCCTCCGGGTGCTCCGGTTTCCTCCCACGGTCCAAAGACATGCAGGTTAGGTGGATTGGCGATTCTAATTTGGCCCTAGTGTGTGCTTGGTGTGTGGGTGTATTTGTGTGTGTCCTGCGGTGGGTTGGCACCCTGCCCAGGATTGTTTCCTGCCTTGTGCCCTGTGTTGGCTCGGATTGGCTCCAGCAGACCCCCGTGACCCTGTGTTCGGATTCAGCGGGTTAGAAAATGGATGGAATTGAACCCAGAGGTTTACAACAGTGAAAAATGAGCAGATTTATTTACAGCAATTAGTGAGAAGGGCAAACAAAGTAAACCTGCAAAAAGGGGCGCAAAGTTGTAATGTCTGCAAATAGACTGGGCTTGAGAATGAGCCAAGACAAAAGATGAAAACCAAAACAGGGTCAAAACCAGGAGATCAAAAAGAAGGAGCTTCAAGACCAGAATGAGAGACAAAAGTCGCTGTCAAAAAGAGTTTGAAACAGCAGTTTGGAAAGAGTTTTGAATCCACAACTTGGATGAGGAAGTGATTTCCTGGTAGACATATTAAACTGCCAAAACAAGTGCAAAATTACCAGAATCGATATAAAAATCAGAAAAAGAAACCCAGTCCTAACAAAGGTTGGGGAAAAAGCAAAAGTCAAAATCAAAGCTAAAAAACCCATTTCCTATTTGTGTAAGTCACAGCACAGACATTTTTAAAGTTGCTAAACTTCCAAAATAAGTACATTTTCACACTTGTTTGTAAAAACTATCACATCGCATTACTCGTAATTCAGTTTATTTTATGTTAGGGTGTAAGCATGTTAGAACATTAGAAGAGTTTAGACGAGAACAGGCCATTCAACCCAACAAAGCTTGCTAGTCATATCCACTTAATATTTATAAAATACAATCAAGTCGAGTTTTGAAAGTCCCTAAAGTTCTGTCTTTCACACTACTTGGTAGCTTATTCCACATGTCTATGGTTCTCTGTGTAAAGGAAAACTTCCTAATGTTGTGTGAAATTTACCCTTAACAACTGTGTCCCCATGTTCTTGATGAACTCCTTTTAAAGTAACAGTCTCGAGCCACAATACTGACTTTCTTCATAATTTTAAACACTTTCAATATTCATCAAGCTTGGCATTAATGTAGTGTACACACTCCCAGTTCATATTAGGCGGTGACCCTGGACCTTACCGCATTTTCAGGGAACAGCCTACATGTGTGGAAGGGACTTATGATAAACATAGTGGACCCACTTTACAGAGATCTCCATAATTTCTGAGGAGCACTTAATGCACTGCTTTCCACTTATGCTTCGCAGTCAAGTGCAATGAAATTCTCGAAATGCTTTCTAGTTATTTTCTACTGTAACTTGATCTGTGCAAAAAAGGAGTCAGGCTGCTAACAGCAATTAGGTATCTGTTTCTCACACTGTTTTGGCCGGTATAAATTAATGTTTATCCCTCCATTTCAGCAGGCAGAGGATAGTTTTGGGCTTCGTAGAACAACGCCATGACTTGTATAGGCAGACTCACAAGAATTATGTCTGTAAATGTTTTTGTCCTATTTTAATTATTGTTCAGTCACAAACTTGAGTCACTTAATCGTTTGCTGCCACCTGCCTCTGTAGCCTGTTAAAAAACAACCAGCTCATATGGTCCTAGAGTTGTGGTTGGCTGGATTAAAATTTCAGGACAGCTTGCACATATACACATTAATGTGTATTTAAACAATGTTTTATCCTATAGAAAGTATTCACCCCATTGGAAGTTCTCGCATTTTATTGTTACACAACACTGAATCACCACACCAAACCATTTTCTAAGCCCGCTTATTCCTGAGGTGGTCGTAGGGAGCTGGAGCCTAACCCAGCAAGCATAGGGTGCAAAATTGTGGGAGAAAACCCATGCAGACATGGGGAGAACATGCAAACTTCACACAGGGAGGACCCTTGACGTGAACCCTGGTCTCCATACTGCAAAGCACTGAATCACAGTGGATTGAATTTAGAGTTTTTGACACTGATCAACAGAAAAAAACTGTTTAATGAAGACTGATCTCAGCAAAGTGGTCTAAATTAATTACAAATATAAAATCTAAAATAATTGATCACATAAGTATTCACATGCTTCAAGCCAGAATTTAGTAGACACGGCTTTGGCAGCCATGACAGCCTTGAATTGGTGTTCACAGGTCTCTATTAGCTTTGTACATTTGCACACTGCCATTTTTCCATTTTCTTCTTTGTAAAACTGGTCAGGCTGTATGGAGATTGTGAGTGAATAGCCTTTGTCAAATCCAGCCACAGCATTTCAAATGGACTGAGCTCTGGGCTTCTATTTGTCAAGCACCTCAGAATTATTCCTAGAAATTGCAGTAAAAGTCACACTAGGATAAAAATTTGTCGTACCTCAGAATAGGACATTGAGAAGCAGTTACGAAGCATCCTAGTCCCAGACCCAGTGAGGTGTAGGAGTTCACATCTGAGAATGTTTGCTGTCCCAATATTACTGCACCCCTTGCTGCAAATCAACACTCATTAAGATGTTTTGGAGTTTTCTTATACTAACGCTGTGGCTTCACCGCAAAGATAACAGGAATAATAATGATTAATAAGAATAATCAACGTAGAAGAAGAAGAAGAAAAACATCATAAGGTAGGATCTTGCTCTAAGCTGCACATAATTGTTGCCACTTTTGAACATTATGAATAACATTGTAACAAACACCTATAGTAAATGGAAAGACCGAGACACAAACACCAAATGAGAATTAAGCCTGCTAACGAACATGCTTATTTACAATGAATGATTCACAGCCATACAGGAGAAAAATTGCCTTCCTGGTGTTATGGAACATGGAAAATACCTCTGAAAATAACAGTTACTTAAACTAGCCACAGCTACTTCTGTAGTGTCCCAATTGTTTTCCACTGTGGTGTTCCATGTCTCTCTCCATGATCCCCGCCTTATCTTCTACGAGGCTCTATTCATCCAATGCCTCAGGAGTCTGTGAATGCCTTCTTGAACCTTCCCAGGTTTGTAAATGGCAGATGGCAGTGGAGTTTTTAACCAGATTGTTTAATGGAATCTTGGAAAGTGAGAGGATGCCTGAGGAGTGGAGATGAAGTGGACTGGTGCTAATATTTAAGAATAACGAGGATGTGCAGAGCTGTAGTAACTACAGGGGGATAAAATTGATGAACCACAAAATGTAGTTATGGGAAAGAGTAGTGGAAGCTCGGTTAAGAATGGAGGAGATAATTTGCGAGCAGCAGTATGGTTTCATGCCAGGAAAGAGCACCACAGATGCGATGTTTGCTCTGTGGGTATTGATAGAGAAGTATAGAGATGGCCAGAAGGAGACCCATTGCATCTTTGTGGACTTAAACAAGGCATTTGACAGGGTGCCTAGAGAAGAGCTGTGGTACTGTATGAGGGAGTTGGGAGTGGCAGAGAAGTATGTAAGTGTTGTACAGGATATTTATGAGGGAAGTGTGACAACGGTGAGGTCTGCGGTAGGAGTGACGGATACATTCAAAGTAGAGATGGGATTACATCAGGATCAGCTTTGAGCCCTTTCTTATTTGCAATGGTGATGGACAGGCTAACAGACAAGATTAGACAGGAGTCCCATGGACTATGATGTTTGCTGATGACATTGTGATCTGCAGCGAGAGTATGGAGCAGGATGAGGATGCCGTGCAGAGGTAGAGATATGCTCTAGAGAGGAGAAGAATGAAGGTCAGTAGGAACAAGACAGAATACATCTGTGTGAATGAGAGGAAGGTCAGATGAATGGTGAGGATACAGGGAGTAGAGTTGGCGAAGGTGGATGAGTTTAAATACTTGGAATCAATGGAGAAATGGGGAATGTGGAAGAGAGATGAAGAAGAGAGAGCAGACAGGGTGGAATGAGTGGAGAAGAGTGTCAGGAGTGATTTGTGACAGACGGGTACCAGCAAGAGTGAAAGGGAAGGTCTACAGGACGGTAGTGAAACCAGCTATGTTATTTGGGTTGTAGACGGTGGCACTGACCAAAAAACAGGAGACTTAGCTGGAGGTGGCAGAGTTAAAGATGTTAAGACTTGCATTAGGTGTGACAAGGATAGACAAGATTAGAAATTAGTACATTAGAGGGTCAGCTCAGGCTGTATGGTTGGGAGACAAAGTCAGAGAGGCAAGATTGCGTTGATTTCAACATGTTGAGAGGAGAGATGCTGGGTTAATTGGGAAAAGGATGTTAAGGATAGAGCTGCCAGGGAAGAGGAAAAGAGGAAGGCCTAAGAGAAGGTTTATGGATGTGGTGAGAGAGGACATGAAGGAGATGGGTGTAATGGAGCTAGATGCAGAGGGCAGGAAGATTTGGAAACAGATGATCTGCTGTGGCGACCCTTAACAGGAGCAGCCAAAAGAAGAAGAAGAAGGCCAAGTCATTCTGACCCCCTAATCATACCTTGTCTCTAATTGGCTATCTCTCACTCTCCCCAGTTCACCAACTAATAAGTCATGTGTGGTGAGCGTACTAGCGCAAAAATGGCTGCCATCACATCATCCAGGTGGGTGCTGCACATTAGTGGTGGTTGAAATGGCTCCCTACTCACTATGAAAAAGCTCTTTGAGTAGTGAGAAAAGTGCTATATAAATGTAAAGAATTATTATTATTATTACATTTGTGAGATTTCGCTGTCATCCAGCAATCCAGCCCCACTTATCTTCAGGGTAATTTGGTAGTTATACAATACAGTTTGCATCCATGACCAACTGTATATTGATACTGTGATATTGCTTATAATAGACATATGCATGCTTGCCACCACTTGGGGCATTGATTGTTATGTGTGTGCCAACGTGCATGAATGCAGCATTCCTTTAACATTACCTCATGTGGAGTTGGGTAGGGGGGATGCAAAAATCTGCAGATTACCTCATGTGTTGTCAAGGCATTTGCATTTGGTGCAGAATTCAAGAAATGCTTGGTTGTGACATACCCAAATCATTGTTATTGCAAAGCCTCCTTTTTCCTGAGGTCAAAAACCATAACGTTCCCAACACTTTTACTTTGGCTGACAGCACATGGCTTTTCCGAGTAGATGGATTGGTCATGCAACATACAAGTATTATAATGTTATGAAAATTACACCATCGCTATTAAATTGATATATTTTTATTAACACCATCTTTTGGCAGCTCCTAGTGAGTTTGAAAAGCTCATGAGCTCTCCTAAATCCTGGTTAGGTTAGGTGTAATTTCCTAACTTAGGGAAACTCAAAAAATGCTTTTACTCTACTCTTAATAGTAGGCCTAAGTTTGCAACACTCTGAGAATTTTGAGCCATTTAGAATCATTTTTCTTCTCTGAAACATTTGATAAATATGGGCATTGGACTCTGACACAGATATTAAAAAAAAAAAAAGAAACTAGATAAAATGAAGCAAAAATAGTCCTAATGAATTCTCATTTATAAAGTGTAATAAAATGTAATGACCTTATTTTGCAGCACATTCTCAAACAAACTGATGCCAACAAAGAATGAAAGCAGAAGGGTCCAGTCAGTTTTGGAGGCTTAGAGGGTGCAACAGGCACAACATGCTCAAGCTTGATCTCTCATTAAGTACCATAACCTTAGCTCATCATGCTTCTGTCTAAAGCGTACGGCAGAAGGGTGTGCCAGCTTTGAGGCTTTGGTTCTTGCATACCCTTTGAGGTAAAGCCAGCATTTGACCAGTGGCATAACTTATAGCGGAAGGGGCCTATGTTAAAATTTAGCTATTGAGCCCATTCCTCTCCCCAAATCATGATTAAAGCTGATAGCAATACCAATAAAAAGTGAAAAGTAAATATGTGTCCTCTGCAGGCTGTGATTTTTTTGTGCTTCGATATTGGAAAAAGCAGGGTCAGAAAATGGAAGGGAAGACCATTTTGGGAATAATACCGTATAGATCTGAGTTGTCCCTTTTCCCACCCCGTGGACCCCGGTTCCATACTATTGTTATGCCACTGTCTGGCAGCATATGCAGCAACACAGAAAGAAAAATGCACATCTCATTGGTTCCCAAACTTTTTTGCTTTTTCTCCCTTTCAAAATGTTTCAACCATACGGTTTCCGCCTGCCGTGGCTGTAGGGTGACCAACACTTGATCAGCCAATATGAGATTTTGAGCTTTAAAAACCAGGTACATCCGATTACAAAATGACCTGTAATATTAATTAATACATATCCCTTTTTTAACATTTAAATTCACTCAATAAAAGGCAACTTCTTTTAATTATTCAAATTAAAATGGTATGATCCTTAAGAAGGTGTCTTTTGTATTTGCATCACTGCAGAAATGATAGAGTGGCAGGTTAACCAATGAATTTTAAATAGAGTACCTACTGTATGTTTGGGCAAAGCAAATGTCACCTGCAATTTAACTTAGGATTCCCTGATAATAAAAACTGTCGCAATATGATTTAACTCTGTGCTGCGCCCTTTACATATTGCAGTTCATTCTGCCCGGTTCAGTGGATGATCCAGTGTTCCAGGTTCGCCAGAGGATTTGACTAAGATATTCAAGTTTGTCCAGGTAAAATCATCTCACTTTAATAAGGACATGTCTCTTGTCATAAAATGACGACAATAACAGTGACTAATGCGACTTAATTTTTTAAGAGCGTATTTTAAATGCCACAGTTTACTTGTGTAAATAAGGAAATATGCCAAATTTGCCAGAGAATTTAATTGGTGTACCCACATTGGACCGGGCAAAATTCTCATGCAGTCAAAATGTGGAATATGAATATTGTAGCTCTCATAATTTCTACGAACAAGTAGCTGGCTCTGAGCTAATACGTAGCTGTGAGTAGCTAGCTAGTCAGGATAATTATCTTTTACTACACGATACTGCAGTGGCAGGCAGTGCGGTGTAGTGGTTAAGGCTTTCAACTTCAAACCCTGAGGCTGTGGGTTCAAATCATGCTACTGACTCTGTGTGACCCTGAGCAGGCCATGTGACGTGTCTGTTGCTCCAATTGGAAAACCAAAAGAAATGTAACCAATTGTATCATAAATGTTGGAAGTCACCTTGAATAAAGCTATCAGCCAAATAAGTAAATGTAATGGCGAGCCATACTGCTTTACGGATCCAACAACCTGTGTTTAATTAAATGTGTGTAACTGTGTTCATATCATCAAACTTTTAAGCAGTATGTTCGGTTACCAGAAAACGATGTATATGAGCACAAGATTGTATTTGGTGCTCTTCTAAAGGTATGTTGTGAGCATGTACTGTATTATTACCTGGTGCAACCTTCAGGTATCTGGTGTGGACACGATAGTGTGCTGTGGGCACCAGTTGTTTCCCAGAAACAAAAAATTTCACAATGTACCCTCAGGGTGCTATATGTGTCTTTCAGCTCGAAAAAATAACTCATTAAATCAAAACAGTATCTTTTTCAATTTTATGAATACAATGAAACAAATCAATAATGTCCGAAAAATGACACACAATCACTATATTCAGAAATGCATTCTTAAAAATAAAAGTGTCAATGCTGTTCTTCAGATGTGATGCCATAGGAGAACCATTTTTGTTCCAAAAAGAACCATCCACAAGAAGGACCCTTTATTTTTTTTGATCTATAACAGGTAACATAATAAATAAGATGATAAGAGATTTGTGAAACACCAGTGGAGGTTCATGACTCTTACTGCATGTAATAACACATGCTCTGTTAATATTGTGCCATAGGTAGCCTACTGTGCATTAAAGATTTCTTATTTGTCAACATATTAATTTGTGGACAAAATTTCAAAGCTCAAAGAACTAAGTTCAAATGCAAAGAATTCTCCCTATATTTAAATGGTTCTTCGTTTTAAGCAATGGAGCTGTAAAGAATCACACCGCCAGTAAAATGCCATTAATGAACCATTATTTTTAAAGAATGTGTGCACATGTTCCTCTGCTTATATTACTGGCTGACACATGGCAAACTCTACTGTACCCCCAACCTGTCCGCCCCTTCATCTTTCTCCTCAAGCTTCATTTAGTGTGACAGTCTTGCTAAATTGGGACAAATGGCGTCCTGCCTAGAATTCTTCTGGGCCTCCTCTATAGAGAGACGAAAATTGGGATGTCCTGCAAAATTCGAAATGGTTGGTCACCCTACGTTGAAGTGATTACTTCTTTTTCGGTTCCATTATAATTCTTTATTGGTTACTCTTGTACCTTTTTAAAAATCTAGGCATATTCTATGAATGATGTATATCAACAGGCGGATGCAGTTTCCAGTTTGGGAACCACCTCTAGCATGTGTACTAATAAAACACTCTCACCATTTAGGATCTCGTCAGCACTTCCTTTGTCTCCATCCCAAGAATATTGAAAGAAAGGCTTGACTATAAAACAGAAGATCATTAACACTTATAAAAGTGAAAATAAAAACATTTACAACACATGCAATGCCAGCTTTGTGATGAAAAACAACAGAAGCTTCACAGGAAGAATTTTCGTTCTTAGAAGTAAACATTCACCAGAACTGACCTTTTCATCCCCTGTGAGGAGTTCAGATGAAACTAAAATGAATACAAACTGTAAATTGTTGTTGGTTCCATTTTGCCCTACTCACTTGTCCTAAGGATTTTAACTTCAGCCTATCTGGATAGAATATTTTCCTCAGGCTTGGTGATGGTATTGTAACCATGAAATACATTGATCCAAAAAAAGGAAAGCATTCGCTGATAGGACAACACGAGGCAGAGGTTTGCTATAGCTAACCACAAATCTGGGCTGTTAAATGGGTATGGGCCAAATCTATCAGGCAGACTTTCATAAACAGGACAGACCAAAAGTTGAGATCTAGCAGAGTCAGGAATCTGTAATACATTATTTGAATCAAAGTCTTTTCAGTTTATCATAATGATGAAGCCAACACTAATAGAAAAACCTAATTTTTAAATATCTTGGCATCTATTAAGTAGCATATTTGACATGTGTTATACTGGAGGCCACACAGCAGGAAACCACTCACCCGTATGTTGACCTTGGCTGGCCACTATCACATTGAGACTTTTGCATGCACTCCTTGTATCTTTGAGGATGTCTTCTTCGTTTACTTCAGTTTACTCTCAACTTCAAGATGTATTTATTGGTTCAATCAACAAGTTCAAACTATCTCAGTATGAGGAGGTCTGGGTGTGACAGTACATTTTGATAGGCTATGTGATTGATGGCTAGGGACTGTGCCCTACCAGGAGGCCTGGAGAAGCAGGGGACCAGGAGAGGGGCAATTTCAACCCCGGGACATGAGAGGGCAGACCCCCTGGGTTGCATCGGGGCCATGGGCTTGGAGCTTAGAAGCTCAACCCTGCTGGGGTCAGGGGGCGCCTGGTCAACTTCAGAGACTTGGCATGCTGCACTTCTACCACATCCAGAAGTGCTGCCAGAAGAGGAGCTGAATTCCCATGCAATGCAGCACTTCCGCCACACCTGGAAGTGATGTTGGAAGATAATCGGGGAGGATCTGGAGCTCTTCTGGGTGCAGTACAAAAGAGGCTGCCTCACTTCATTCAAGGAGCTGCAGTCGGAAGGCAGAGGACAGAGCTTGCGAGAGAGGAGTGAAGGCGGCAGAAGAAACAAAAGAGAAAGAAAAGTATGGTATAAGGACTGAGTTGTTGAGACTGTGGATTTGGGCACTGTGTTATGTGCAAAAAGAAACGTAAAATAATCGTGTATGCTTTTGGATATTACGTGTCCTTGGTGTCTGTCTGTAGCTGGGCTGGTCTTTCACAACTGATATGTCACGCCTTAGGTTTAATACTGCTCAATGCTTAATAAAGTTTGTCTCTGAACAACCCTACAGTAAAATAAACAGGAAAGGGATGGTTGCAACTTTCCAACCATGAACATGACTCAGATATAAATATATCACTGGGCTGGGTTTAACTCTGAACACTGGCCTTCTTGTTTGCTGAGTGTTCCTTATAAGAAATCTTAGGTCAATATTGTCACTTGTAAGGAGCACAGTGAAATTGTTACTTGCATGTGCTAATCAAGATGAAGAACATTGCCACTTTCTGGGACCATGATCAGTGAGGACAGGGAGATTATACAAAGATATACCTCACTCAGAAGAATGGCTGAGATAGCAAGCCAGCCTCCATCACTTGGAGTAGACAATTACCTCACTTTTTAGGTTATTCCATTGACTAGAGTGCTGTCCAGAGTGTTGGGTGTTACAGAGAAATGTTTTTACATGGGAGCCAGAATGCAACCATATACAGTAGGTTAGGAACGGGCATTATGATTAAAGCAAACGATTCCAGTTTGTACTTCAGCTAAAACTACCAACAGCCCATGGAAGACCACTATAGCAGATGATTAAAAATTTCAGATGTCTCAGAGTTTGTTTGTCCCTCTTCTCAACAAGGAAGCAAAAAATCTGCTGTCCTAAACAATCCTTAGAGGGGTCACCAGAAGTCATCATCATCACCATTATCATCATTATTTCTTCTCTATTTTTCCTGATGAGGTTCATGGTAGGAACATGTTCAGATGGGCTGACCAGCCCTCTCTGTCCTCAACAACCTTCCACATCTTCTGAGGAATTCCCAGATGCTCCCAGGCCTGGATCTGCCCTTGAGTCTGCTCCGTGTGGGCTGGACATCTCCAAGGGCAGACACCAAGAAGGAAGACATTCCATTGACATGCCCAAGCTACCACAATGGACTCCTCTCAGTCCAGTGAAGCAGCAGTTCAACTGCTCACCATCACCAAGAGAAAGGTAACCCAATGGAGAAGCACCCCTCCTTGTTACACCACCTTCAATGAGAGTATAAATAAATGCTAAGACGTGACAGGTACACTACTCAGGTACTTAAGATCCAAAATGCTTCTTCAAAAACCTGATGACTACTTGCTCTAACCTAAAATACATTTGTAGAACCCAATCATGAAAATGACTGAAATAAAAATTTTTTGACTGGGATGGATTTAACCCTGAACGCTGATGTCCTGTCTTCTTGTTTGCTAAGCACTCCTTAGCGGCCATAATATATAAGGCATCATAGGTCATAGGGTCAATATAGTCACTTGTAAGGAGAAAAGTGAATTTCTTACTTTCATGTGCTAATCAACATGCAACACGTCATCACTTTCTGGGGCCACGGTCAGTGAGTAGTGTATAACAATCTTAGCTCGAAAACTTCTATCTCCAGTGTCTAACTTTCTGCTCTCCTCCAGCCTATTCTACAAAGTGCTGAACTCTGCATCTCTTTCACATATTACATTAATTTACATTTATGAATATTTATTCAAATGATGCTTTCTTTCAAAACAAATATCATGTTACATGCGTGTGAAGACAAAAGTGAGAACGCCAGACTAGCACTGAACTCATTTACAAATAAGATGAGGTAACACTCTGCCCCATCCACCCTGTGTTGTAATCTTAGCCAATTACTGCTTTGTTTTTCAGAATGGAAATGAGCCAAAAGACACTGGAAGCAAAATATAACCAGAACTTGGGTCTGTTAGTTGTTATCTTGTATATCCACAATATCTGGCTTTGATATTCTTTAACTTTTCTTTTGTTTCGTCCAGCGTGAATATAAGGAAACTGTTGTTTTCAGGCAGGCAGTTGTGACCTTTGGCAATGCTGTTCAACTGTAAACCTTGTCACGCATGTACGTCTGAGGAGCTCCTTGCTGGCTTATTTGAGGTAAACGGTAACCCACCAAGGGGAGATGGTGCGTGGTTCTTTTCTCCCCACGGCTCCCAGATACCTCCCAATGAGGGAAATTAGCTCCACCTCTTCCTGTCCTCCCATTATAAAAAGACCGGGTGTCTCCACTAACTTGTCTTTTGATGAGAACAGTTTCGACGAGTGAAAACTCTAGGAAAGTCTTCCTTTGTTTTGTCAGCTAGAGTTGCTAAACCTTTTTTCTGTTGTGTACCCTTTTGTCTTATGTTAAGTGTTACAAGATGGCACCTGTTTAAGTTTATCAAGATGTTTGAGGGAATTAAAAGGGATTGCCTGGCTGGTGTCCCAAATATTTGTGATTTGTTCCGGCTTTGTTTGAACCTGTGTTCGGCCTGCTCACAACCTCAAGACTGCTGCTTTAGTCTCCATTTTGGGCTCACTAATGTGTTCATGTCTGTACTCAGACTGAATATTCTTGGTGTAGCTCACATTCACCTATAAATACCTGGGAGTGCAGCTGGATGATAAATTAGACTGGACTGCCAATACTGATGCTCTGTGTAAGAAAGGACAGAGCCGGTTATACTTCCTTAGAAGGCTGGCGTCCTTCAACTTCTGCAATAAGATGCTGCAGATGTTCTATCAGATGGTTGTGGCGAGCGCCCTCTTCTACGCGGTGGTGTGCTGGGGAGGCAGCATTAAGAAGAAGGACACCTCACGCCTGGACAAACTGGTGAGGAAGGCAGGCTCTATTGTTGGCATGGAGCTGGACAGCTTGACATCCGTGGCAGAGCGATGGGCACTCAGCAGGCTCCTATCAATTATGGAGAATCCACTGCATCCACTAAACAGTGTCATCTCCAGACAGAGGAGCAGCTTCAGCGACAGACTGCTGTCACTGTCCTGCTCCACTGACAGACTGAGGAGATCGTTCCTCCCCCAAACTATGCGACTCTTCAATTCCACCCGGGGGGGCTAAACGTTAACAATATTCAAAGTTATTGTCTGTTTTTAGCTGCATTGTTATCAATCTTTAATTTTATATTGTTTTTTTTTTTTGTATCAGTATGCTGCTGCTGGAGTATGTGAATTTCCCCTTGGGATTAATAAAGTATCTATCTATCTATCTATCTATCTATCTATCTATCTATCTATCTATCTATCTATCTATCTATCTATCTATCTATCTATCTATCTATCTATCTATCTATCTATCTATCTATCTATCTATCTATCTATCTATCTATCTATCTATCTATCTATCTATCTATCTGCAAAGATGGCATATAAAGTTCTATTTATCTATTCATTATCCAACCCGCTATATCCTAACTACAGGGTCACGGAGTTCTGCTGGAGTCAATCCCAGCCAACACAGGGCGCAAGGCAGGAAACAAACCCTGGGCAGGGCACCAGCCCACCGCAGATCTATCTATCTATCTATCTATCATTCTTCCCCCAAACTATGCGACTCTTCAATTCCACCAGAGGGGGTAAACGTTGAACATTATTCAAGTTATTGTCTGTTTTTTACCTGCATTTTTTATTACTCTTTAATTTAATATTTTTTGCTGCTGGAGTATGTGAATTTCCCCCTGGGATTAATAAAGTATCTATCTATCTATCTATCTATCTATCTATCTATCTATCTATCTATCTATCTATCTATCTATCTATCTATCTATCTATCTATCTATCTATCTATCTATCTATCTATCTATCTATCAAAAGATGTTCACTGTAGATGTTTCATCAATACAACCTGCATCAGTTTCTATACTTCACATCATCGAAAATGTCTATAACTTATTTTGTGTCTAATTTGAAATGTTTGGCTGGGTAATGCAATGCCATGGAATAATCCAATACCTGATGTATGTTCAGTTGGTGCACACAATGCATGATGTATGGTTAATGGATGTTTTAAACAACAGTTTATTGTTGAATTGTTGGCAGCAGAAGAAGGATCAATCAAATTTCCACCATAAATCACTTCTGAGGGAAAAGGTTTTCAAGGGATGATAACGTCATTAAAGTAATAAAAACATGAATACAAGTGCAGCATGGAAATAGTACAAACTGGGGACACATGCTGTAGTGTGTCATTGATGCAAGACTGTTGAAGTTGTCAGAGAGAGCTGTATGCAGACAAAGGAGCAGTGTAGCAAATAAATCAAATGATCCTATGAGTGTGTTCAAACAACTAGATAATAACTTACTAGCATTGAAAATATTCTGCTACAAAACATTCAGGGCAATTTTTTTGTTTCATGCATTTTTTTTCAGTGAGCTGCAGTACATACCGGAACATTCAAATCCACTTCCCCTGAAGCCTTGTTTGCATTTACATTTGTATGATCCTGGAGTATTCAGACAGGCTGCATGAGGACTGCACTTGTGGGTGCCACCAGCACATTCATCCATATCTGTAAGCAAAAACATATTTTTTAATGTTTTACTTTAAACCAAAAAGTGAAATAGATATAAAATTTGCTGCCCCATATTACAGTTTTAAATTTGGATGTCAAACCACTAAGGGCTGAGATGGTGAAATTTGAAAATGCTGCAAAAAAAAAGGGAATGTTAAAGATGGCTGTATCAGTGCTGATGTTTCATCCACCTTAATAAAAGAATAAGTGTCTGTGTGTCTGTGTACCTGTGCATCTGTGTCATTCCAACAGATGGTGCATCACAAACATTTGTAGTAATAAAATGCATTGCATTTGTCATTCCAACAGATGGCACGTCACAGACATTAACACTGCTTTTATGAATCTCATACCAAATGGCATATAACAGAGACATATGCATCACATTTGTCATTTCAACAGATGGCACATCACAAATATTAATAGTTTTACCTTTTATTTGAACAAATGTTTGTGATGTGCCATCTATTGGAATAACAAATGCAATGTGTTTTATTACAACATGCAATACAAAATACATAAACAGATGGTGCACTGCAAATATATATTATCACCAGTAGGATACAGCAAGAAAACTGAAAGCCCAGTACTGAACTCCAGTCATATTTTTTTATTAGAAAAAAAAATCATCAGAATTGTTCTAAGTAATAAACTTATATGAGGCTGAGGTTCTGTTTTTCTCCATTTAGCTCCTGTCCCCTAAATATTCAAACAGGAACTACACGTGTCTCATTTTATAACTCTCCATAGGGCATAACCAAAAGAGGTGAAGTTCTTAGTGCCATCTTGCCCTTCTTGGCTGGCTTTAATGTCACTAGTACATATAATGTTTTCTCGGATGCAACTTTTGACTTCAGATGTACATTTCTTTCTCAATTAGGGAAGATAAGAGGCTTTTAGTTATCTGGGGTTCTGAAACTCACTCCAGTAGTCTCTGCAGGGCTCCCTAAGGTTCTAGTCAGAGCAGGCCACTTGTAACTTGGCAATACATTTCTGACAACCACACATTGGTTGCATTTACCTGTAAATCTACCTGTCTAACAAGATATTATACATATTTTGATTCAATAAGTTCATTGATTTTTAATGAATATGGTAGTTTTATCAGTAAGCCCCAGTACATAACATTAAGATAGATAGATAGATAGATAGATAGATAGATAGATAGATAGATAGATAGATAGATAGATAGATAGATAGATAGATAGATAGATAGATAGATAGATAGATCTCTGTTCACAAGACAAATAGTTTATCCTTTTGTATTTTCAATTTGTTTTCTTTTCTGTGACAGAGTCATGGGGACTAAGCACAAAACAGGAACCAGTCCTGACATCCGTCAAAGGATTCATTCTGTGGCTGGAGTACATAAAGAAACAAATTGTGAAATCTGAAGGTCCTAAAAGTCCTACTATTTTCCACACTACTTGGTAATGTATTCCATGTTTTTATGGAACTTTGTGAGACGAGACACTTTCTAATATGTGTGCATAATCTGCCATTAACAAGTTTCCAACCATTTCTCCATGTACGTGTTGAAGAATTTATTTCAAAATAACAGCTGGGATCCACTGCACTAAACTTTTAAATGATTTGATTATGTTGCCTCTGATTCTCCATTTGCTAAAAATGAAAAGGTTCACCTCCTTCTTATTTCATACATTTTAGTCCCAGAATCATCCTAGTAAAAACTGTATGCGGTACTCCTGGTGAGGCCTCACCAATGCACTACATAACTTAAGCATAACCTTCCCTGACTTGTCCCCCACACATTGCGATATGTACCCTAACATCATATCAGCTGCCTTGATCATTTCTGTAAATAGTGTTGAGTCCACTATGACTACTAAATCCTTCTCATAAGGTGTAATTTCAAGTTTGAGACATCTCATTGTGTATTCAAATCCAACATGTTTACTTCCCATATGTAATACTTAACATTAACTTAAATAAAATTACTTCTGCCACAAATCTACCCAAGCCTATATGCTGTCCAGGATCCTCTGCAACAAGTTAGCCAGCTCTGCATCATTTGCTCTTCCACCAGGTTTGGTATCATTTGCAATCTTAGCCAGCCAATATAAGATTCACAAACTGCAATGTCAACTTGATTAAGCGTTTTAGAATATTTTGTTATATTATGTTACCTAAAGTGATAATAAAATCATTATAGTGAGGGAACAAACTAAGCAGCTAACACAAAACTGTTGACACATTTGTGTTAAAAATATATCAGGATATCAGGTATCCACAAATCCATCCTGGAAATGTAGGTAGAGAAAAGTATAGATGGAGGAATATATCAAGTAAACAGATTGAGTACAAGGTTTAATATTCTGAAAGCAGTACTTTACATCCAGTCAAATGAGGTGTGATATTCCCCAGTGAGAATATCTTTAAACCTTACCTACACAGTCATATCTGCCATCGACATACTTAAGGTCATATCCTATCTGGCACTTGCAATAGTAACTACCAAATGTGTTCACACATCTTCTGTTATGGGGGCAAAGAGCTTTGCCTGTTGCACATTCATCAACATCTGCAAGGGAATCATGTGAGAGAGACAGAGGGAAGATTTAATACAGAAATCATATTTATGAAAACTGTTTATAACACATTGCTGTATAAGGTACATTACATACTGTACAATAACTCATAAAAGATGTAGAAAAACATAATATTCCTGCAGACAAACCTTTATCTAAGCCCACCTAATTTTTATAAGCTTTGGAGACAGTGTTATTATGAGCAGCGCACAAAATAGTGAAAGGATGTGAGGCTTTCAAGAGACCCACAGAACCAGGCCAGAGTCCTAACTAGCCTGCTTAAGATAGGCTTCATCCCAGGTAGCCTGACCCCAGACTTTACTGGCAGGCTCTGGCCTATTCAGGCCCAAAACTCTGAGTTGGTTTTCACCTAATATTCCAAATGTTCATTTAATTTCTAAGTCACTCACCAACACAAGTTCTGCCATCTGGTCCAAGCTGTAGACCTGTTGATGGACAAAGGCATCGGACCTCCCCTTTGGTTTCTTCACAGCCATATTGACAGTGAGCCATTGAACATGTCCTTGAATCTGCAGGTTAAACCAGACATAGGATACTGTAGTACAGGTATTGCAGTTAAGGTCATCATGGCCATTACTGGGATTTCACTAAGTATTAGTTTTATCATCAGAGCAGCATGCAAGTCCCTGGGACAGGAAAGTTGGCATCAGAATTAAGACTAGGCCTCTTATGCTCTACATTATATTCTACATTCTATTGTCTACGGAACATTTGAAAATTTTGTCACGAGAACAGGACATTCACCCCATCAAGCTCATCCATTCTATTGACCTAGATTATACAAAATAACATTAAGTCAAGAGTTGAAGGTCCCTAAAGCCCTGCTTTTTTGCCACAATACTTGATTATTTATCCTATTTGTCTGAAGAAAGTCTTTTTAACATTTGTGAGAAATCTGCCCTTAACAAGTTTACAACCATATCTGAGGTTCTTATTGCAGAATTTACTTTGAAGTAACAACCTGGATCAATTGTACAAATTACTTTTAGTTGCAGTTTGTTTAAACTGAAAAGGTTCACCTTCTTCCATCTCTCCTCAGAGTTGACATCTGTTAGTCCCAGAATCAGCCTAGTCGCTCTTCTCTGGACTTTTTCTAGCACTGCTATGCCTTTTTTGTACTATGGAGCCCAAACTTGAACACAGTACTCCAAGTGTGGACTCACCAGTGTGTTATATAACTTAAGCATAACCTCCCTTTACTAGTTCTCTATACACCATGCTTTTAAAACATAATATCCTATCAGATTTTTGATTGCTTCTGTACACCATCTGGATGTAGATGGTGATGAGTCCACTGTGATGCTTAGGTCCTTATGTAAGGTGCACTTCAAAGTTCAGACCTCCCTCTGTGTATTCAAATCTAACATTTCTACTTGCTACGCGTAATACTTTACATTTACTTACATGAAATTTCATCTGCCACATATCTGTCCAAGCCTGTATGTTTGTCCAAGACCCTCTGTAACAATTTAGCTTATTCTGTATTATCTGCTCTTCCACCAGTTTGGTATCATTTGCATACTTTGCTAGTTTAATGATTATATTCTTCTTTAGAACATTTATGCATATTAAAAAGAGCAGCAGTGCCAGCACTAATCCCTGAGGGACACCACTTTAACATCACTTTATTTTGAAAGAATTCCCCTCATCATAACTCTTTTCTTGCTGTGTTTGAGACAGTTTTTTAACCAACTTGCACACCACACCCTAAACATGCACTTCTACCTGTATTGCTTATATTCTTTATTCTTTACACATATTTTTACTGTATGTTATGAATTTTTTATTGTTATTACAATATAGTCCAGCAACTACTCCCACCCAATCCTCTATCCCACTCCTTTGTAGTGACTGGATGATAAACATTTTTGACAGTCAAACCTTGTGTTTTATTTTTGCATATGCACTCACTATCAAAGACCTAATATTTGTATCAACACCTTGCTAAATGCACATAACAGCCTGTCTTCTGATTTATTCCCAGTACTCCTTTTCATATTCCTCTGAGATGGGTCCTTCTTTCTATCCCCAAATCCCTTTGTTTGCACTGTTGAACTCAATGCCTAAGTTTACCCCTGAAATTCCATCAATCATAATTCAAGTACATTTTAAAACCAACTGTTGGCATGTTAGATCTTATGTCTTTGTATTTTTAAACCTGTAGCCTAGTGGTTAAGGTGTCAGATTTCAGTCTCGCCCACCGAAACATGGTGTTTCCCTGAGTCCACTGAGTCTGAGCTTTCCGTCACTTCTTGCTCTCTTGGCCCCTATTTAACAATCAGCTGATCTTGGCATACTATCATCAAATTATGATTTGTTTTCCATTTCTTGTTAACTTCCTGCTCACTTATGCATCTTATAGTGGTGTGTAGTAGATTTGAGGAACTAAGGTCATGAACATACATAACAGGTGTCTCAGACTATCATCCACTGGAGACATCCAGTTTATAGTAGGAATACAAATGATGGATGGCACAGGGAAGGTCAAAACTCCATCTTCCAATACCAGGATTGGCCCCATGTTTAGAATGGAGAGGATGGTAATCTGTGACCGCCATGGGTTAACCTACAGCTTACTTTGGAGCTAGTCCGTTCAAGAAAGTTTGGAGGAAGAAGAGGTCTCCTTTCACCTCCCTTCCCTACCTTTAAAGTACTAAACAACTTTCAGCTTCATGTTTTTCTCTCCCTCCCTCACCTTAACCCATTCCTCCCACTAGTTCTCTCTGGACACAAAGTGCCAAACATTACTTTGTGGTACTACATTGCATTCTGTACGTTAATGAATTAATAAAATTCTGACATATTGTAAGATTGAGGGATTACAACCTCTTGGTTACATTACAATGTAGGCCATAGGGTTAGACTATCTAGTGTGAAGGCTCTGGCTTACCAGGAAATGTCCCAGGATTCATAGGTGCCTCCCCATAGAGAGGGAGGCCAGAGCAGAGTTAGGGGGAGAGAATAAACAAAATGTCCAATATGATTGAAGATGAGAGGCCAGAAAGTATAGTCATTGAGTAAGGAAGTGAGCAGCAGAGTGCCTTGGGCAAGATTATAGTTGATAAACTAACCCTTTGATAGTTAGGGGGTTCAAGATAAGTCAAGGAAGGTCCTGAGTGTGTACAGAATTGTTATTTTCTTTTGACGCCTTTGTACTTCATTTTACCCTTTGTTTAGACCGTACTCTGTACTTTATTTGTTTTGGCTTTACACATTTCTTGTCTTTTTAGGGCCCTTAGAATAACTTTGAAGATAACAGGCCACATTCAGTCCAACAAGCTTAACACGCCTATTCACCTAAGGCACCAGAGAGTGGTAAGGTGTTGCTTGTTGGTCAGAAATGCAAGTATTAATTTCATTATACTTTGTACACATATTATTACCACTACTACTATTAATGGTAATTATCTGCTTTATACTGAGCCATAAAGACCAATCCATATTAATCATAGTACAGGTACCTTGGATAAGGGTACGTGCTAAATACATAACAATAATAATGATAATCTATATCGAAGTTGGATGATGGCTGCAGAGTTGTCAAACTTGCGTCTACATACAACAGTGTCATCATTGGCTTGAGCAACTACACCAAGTTCGGCAGACATAAGTTCACCAAGCTCGTGAAGATCCATTTGACCAGCAGAGCAAAATACTTCTTCATATTAGAGGCAAAGGAAATCAAGGGCAAGTTCTTGCCAGTGCAGCACAGTCACTAATCTGTGATGAAGCTAAGACTCCTGACCAACACTGAAGTCAAGAAGATCCACCTGCTGATAAAAAAGCTGCTGCATGACCAGCTCTACCACAGTCTTGACAGACCATTCCTGGACAGGAATGAAAGTGTGGCAGGTCTGAACAGTCCCAGGCTTAAGGCAAAATGGAAAGTCTAATTATCATAGCTCAGGACCAGCCACTCGACACCAAGTGCCAGCAGTGGAACATCTTGAAACAGCCGGTTGACAGCAAGAGCAAAATGTGCAGGTAAGCTGAAGAGAGGATCAGTCATACCATTTCCTGGAGTGAAGGTCTGGGTTATACAGAATATGTAAAGCATCACAATCTATGATGTCCTTGGAGGACAAATGCCTGAGAAATGGCACTAGCAAATGCCAAGGGCTGTTGTCAAAATCAGAGACTTCACCATCATGTGGGGCATGGCAGTACAAACTGATTGTACAATTGCAGCTGACTATCCCACTATGGTGGTCCATCATAATAAGGAAAAGCAATGCCTGCTGATCCATGTAGCAGTCTCAGATGATAACAACATTAAACTCAAAGAAGCAGAAAAGCAGAGCAGATTTAAAGATCTGGAGATCGAGATCAGCAACCCAAGAACTACACTGATGGGAACCGCTCACATTCTCTGCAAAGTGCCTGGTTAAAACTTAGATTCTCAGCAGCCAGCAGCAAATTGTTATGATAAACAAATAATAATAATCCATCCATCCATCCATTTTCCAACCCGCTGAATCCAAACACTGGGTCACGGGGGTCTGCTGGAGCCAATCCCAGCCAACACAGGACACAAGGCAGGAACCAATCCCGGGCAGGGTGCCAACCCACCGCAGAATAATAATAATAATAAAAGTAATCAGTGTTGGAGAACGTTTCTAAGTTACTAACATAACTAAGTTACCTTACTCACAAAAAAGTAACTAAATATCTTCTTACATAATACGCTAACGTGGCTGTCCATTTGTCTGTCCAGGATTTTAAATCACCTGTAGCTCGCAAACCATTTGACCTATTGACGTGAAATTTGGCACACATATACTACGTGACCTCTACTGTCCACTTTTGGGGTGTTGATTTTTACTACTATTTTATTTTATTGCGGAAACAACTCTCAGCAGTGGCCAGCAAGGCGGACGTGCAGCGCATGCATATGGGTGCCGTTCTCATCCCTACCACTGTCACCATCACTTCCCCTACCTCTTCATATCTTAAATCATTCTTGAGGCAGATTGAAGACTTAAGTGCCAGCTTAAGTGAAAAGTTAAGAAAAAAGTACTAAGTAATTGCAACACAAAAACTGACTTAATCAGTTTTAACGTGAAAAGATGCCGATGGAAGAAGAGAAGACGTGGGCCGAAAACGAGCTGAAGCAGCAAGGACATCAACCTCTGAGCAAATGAATGCTAAACGTACAGAGTAAGAGGATGAAAACTAGGAATGCTCAAGCCAAGTGCATTCACTGCACATTATCGTGCAGTCTGCCATTACTGGTGATATATTTACTAATTATAAAATATAACACATTACAAACTGTGCCATCCTTTTGAGTTACTTTTTCTTCTTTTGTATAAAAGGAAGCACACATTTCACTGGCTACCATTTGTTACTGAATCCTAAGCCTACAGCCCACTTGTGCCAAAATTGCTTTGTGCAAGCATAAAATTGCACGTTCATACTCTGAAAGAAGGAGAACAATTTTTTTTTCTTACATTGTCATAGGATTTGTCAGATATAGTACAGTATGTGCAGGCATTCCATCATGCAAATAAGCAACTTCAGTGACAATAAAAATGTCAAAACTGCAAAGTTGCAAAAGAATTCCAGCCAATGGTGAGTGACTATGCTATAAAAGAATAACATAATAAGCAAAAGGCTTTTGGCATTTGGCATTGGCGGGCACAGCAGCCGCCCGCTACAATATGAAATATAAGTGAGACTATCGTAATATCGGAACAATTTAACAATACAGGTGAGCGGCATATAAGTTACACTTGTAGTCTGACAATAAAGAACACATTTAAATAGTAGATCCTTCTGTTTTTTTATTTATTTTTTGCGGACCGATAGAAGACCTTCTGTGGTATAATGTCCAGAAATCTTTGACTATACCAGGACATATTCGTGGTTTAGGGACGGGTGCAAAGATATAGGGCTTACTATTCCATATCACGCTTTTAAAATCTGATATCAAGCTTTTGAAATTTGATATCATGCTTTTAACATTCGATATCAAGTGTTTAAAATTTGATATTGCGCTTTTGAAATTTCATATCTAGTTTTTAAAATTTAATATTGCTCTTTTGAAATTTGATATGATAGCATAGATGCTAGTATATATGCATTTGAAACTCTCACATTGTATTCTGTCATTCTGATACCACGTCTATGTAATTTGATTTATAAAATTTGATGTCATGCTTTTAAAAACTTGATATCAAGCTTTTGAGTTTGATATCAAGTGTTTAAAATTTGATATTATGCTTTTGATATCAACATTTCAATTTTGATATTAAGCTTTTAAATTTGATATTGAGGTTTTGAAATTTGATGTCATGCTTTTAAAATATGATATCTAGCTTTTGAAATTTGATATCAAGGTTTTAAAATTTGATATCACGCTTTGAAATTTGATATGAGAGCTTAAATGCTAATATAATAATGACATTAATATACATTAAACTCACATCATATTTTGTCAATTTTATATCACATTTATGAAATTTGATATCAGGCATTTCCATTTTCCGCCCCTGATGATGTCACTTCCAGTTCTGGGGTCGATGACATCACTTCTGGTTCTGGCCCTAAAGACGCTATGCCTGGTTCCAGCCCTGATGACATCACTACCTGTCCTCTCTTTTAAAACTGCCACCTTTGTCTTATCAAGACAGTTGTGTTCTGGACTCAAATGTACACAACAATTCACTCTTTTGCAGCCAGGAAACAATATACGGGTGGCTACCCCAACTCTTTTTGGGGCTCACTTGTCTCTTCTTTGACACCTTCTATTATCAGCCTATTATCAGTAAGAGGCTTCCTACTACACTCTGCTCTTCTTCTTGAAGGAGATTACTATCTTTTTTTATTAAGTAACATTTAATACTGGTACAGTAAATTTCTGGACTAGTTTAGATGCTTAATGATTTTATAAAAACAGCTATTTCTATTTTAGGCTATATAGGAGTTAAAGTCTATCCTGATACCATTGGTGCAATGCATTAGAAAAACAGCTGTGGACATGGGGCCAGTCCATCGCAGGGCCCATTTCAAGTATGAAGATATCAGTTAATGTAACCTGCACATTTTTGGGGTTGTGGTAGGAAAGCCAAAATGGGAAAAAACCAATGCAGACACTGAAAGAATGTGCAGACCACACGGACAATGACAGTGCGTGGACTTGACACCAGGACACAGGACCCATAAGGAAGCAGTGCTAACCACAGTGGACCTTTGCTTTATTTATCTCCCTGCTAATTTCATTCCTTTGACTGACTGTTGGAGTGACTTCAGTTTGCCTGATGAAAGGAGCCAATCATGTATGGGGCAACTAGGGTACCTTCACATATACTGTACATACAGACACCCACAGAATGGACAACTTAGAACTGGCACTTAATGATGAAATAAAAATGGAGGGATCGCTACAACTCTCAAATTGCACATAGCCAGAGACTGGGCCAGGGTTTGATTTCAAGTCTGGAGGTCTCAGGCGGTCGTCCATCTGATACTGTTGAGTGTCTGTTATTCCTGGAGCAACATCAAGGCTGTCATTCCTGGACAGTCATTCATTTTCAATCAACCAGCTTTAATGTCATCCTCTGGCATCAAGAAGAGATGACAAATCCAGCTGTTGAAAGAAAAAGCTGCTTCTTTGGTCATGTATGGCCAGGCTTTGAGGAACAAATCTAACGCCATTCAAATTGAAATGGTAGGAAGATTGTTTTTTAAAGGATGTGAAATCCTGTGCATAGGGTCTATACTTTATTATTTGAAAAGATGACTCTACTAGTAATTTGTTGAGCATGAATGACTGTCCGGGAATGACTCACCCATATTAATTCTACAAAGAGATAGCAAGGCTAACAGCAGCACCACCACTCCCCTCTATTCATTTGTTTTAAATGAATCAAACAAATACTGAAAATAAATAAGTACAAAGTTAAGCAAATGATTGTATTTCTTTATAGTGACTGGCACCCCATTCCTACTTTTTTAAGACCACATTATTCAGCGTTTTGTCTCTACCTGAAAGGGATAGGGGTTAGGGAATGGCCATGATAAGGGAGGGTCAATTTGTAATTTTTAATGTAAATCAACACCACATGAAAGACTGTTCATGCCAAGAACAGATTGCATTACACCCTCTATGTACTAAATTGCATTTTTACAGACGAAAAGCAATCTTCTCTCCTGAACTTCATTACAAACTGCAGCTTAACAGTGGCTGTGCATAGCCCAACTCAAAGGAATGGCAATGAATCGTGTCAAATTTGTAATATTTCCTCCTGACAGTCAAATCATTTTTAAAGTATGCTGGTGGTAATTTATTGAGTGTGAAAGCACTGGACCTGTAAAGACCAAGTCGAATGTTGATGCCATAGAGGAGCTGAGGAATTAAGTTACAAATTGTGCTAAATAACAGAAAACTGAAAAGGTTCTATAGAGTATGCGACATACTTACTAGCACAGGATCCGTCAGGCATGAGCATGTAGCCGTTCAGGCAGTAACATTTATAGCTCCCATGTGTGTTCATGCACCTGTGTTCACAGGGACGTGGTTTCAGCCCACATTCATTGAGATCTGAGCAAAAAGACATAATAGCGTTGGATGCATTAACAGTTCCCGATTACTGTTTTGTACACATTAAACTAACTGTAAGGCCCTCATTACAAAAAAAGCAAAAATTATGCTGAAGTAAAATGACCAATGACTCAAACTTGGAACCCCCTGTGTCAAGAAAGGATGAATTTACTCAGCTAACTCAGCATTTTCTCTTCTTGTTAAGGCCAATCAAGGACTGCTCCTTTAGCAAAACTAGTAAGTCAGCCTAGTAACTGACCCCCAAAGACATCACACAGCCCAGGTTCCAAACTTATTTGGGCTACATGTATAGACAAAGCATTTACTGGTGGACTGGGATCAGCCACCTGGAGTGACAGTGACTGTCCCATAAAGAAATGAGAGTTTTTTCTTTTCAAAGTGTCCGTCAACAACATGCAACTACTATATGGGGTCTGGCAGTTCAGTGTTAAGAGAGAGTGAGTACAGCCTTTAGTGGAGGAAAGGAGCTTAGGGAACCATCCCGCCAGAAGATGTATTGAGGAGAATCTGTGCAGCTGAGGGGAGGTTGAGAAAGTGCAGAGAGATTCGTGAGTAAGGAGCAATGAGATACCACATCCTGAAGAGGACATCCTTGCCATATCTCAAAATGTGATTATTGTTACTTCCATGAAATGATGCACATAGTAAGTAACAAGGCAACAAATCAATAATAATATTTGTTGGCAACAGTTTGCATCATGAACAGTTATTAATGACATTGATTAGTTGTTACAGCCCTCCGGTTTACCAAGGAGCCAGATCAGGTTTGAGGGAATGGGGGGTTTGTTTTGCATGCATGCAGTATGGGCCTTTAATAAACAGAAGATCCCTAATGTTTGCTGTGCATTTATCAGAATATCAAGCCTTTACAAAGAAAACGAAAAAGCAATTTCTTGGTAACCAACCTTGATTGCAAGTTTTCCCAGTAAATCCAAGGAAGCATTTACATTTGTTTGGGCCAACACATTCGCCATACTTGCAGCCATGTTGACAAAGAGCTGGAAATAGTAGAAAAAGAAAGCAGATAAATACCTGTCACCCTTTTGTGTTAGTAACCATACTGACAGCTGACATTTCATTTAGCATGTGTCAGAAAAAAGAAAAATAACAGTTCACATGCATCAGAGCATGTAGGTCACAGGCTGAATCCTTAAGGAGAAAAAAACTATCTACCTTCTTTAGCTACGCCAATCTCCTTAGGTCTGGCTGTGCAGGTTGTTGGCTTATAAAAGTCTGCTTACCATCTGTTCCTGATGCATGCTTGATTTTTCCTTTATAACCTATCTGCTATTTTCTAACAATTTCTACAGGATATTTTACATTTTAGCCTGCTGTTGGTGCTGTGTAAATGATATAACTTAAAAATGAATGAACTTGTTCATTCAAAATAAGTGTACTTTCTTGTTGGAAAGATACATTTGTTAGAAAAAGCAACCAAAGATGTGGTTAGTCAGAAATAACTGCCAAGATATGTGACCTGCTGTGACTAGAATCTTAGGACTACTGGGGAGAGTGTAAGAACCCCCAGATGCCTAAAATTTTCTCCTCTTCTCCAATTAGGAAGAAACCATACATCTCAAGTCCAGAACCTGCATCTGAGAAACCATTGCATGTTCAGGAGACGTTAAACATGGCCAAGAAAGGCACGATGGTGGTAAGAACACCACATCTTCTAGTATTGTCCCCCTGAAAGGTTCTACAAGGAGACAAGTATAGTTTCTCTTTGGACACTAAGGGGATTGTAGTTCAAAATGGTATGTCCAGTTTACTGATTGTATCCTACGGGTAGTAATCTATCTATCTATCTATCTATCTATCTATCTATCTATCTATCTATCTATCTATCTATCTATCTATCTATCTATCTATCTATCTATCTATCTATCTATCTATCTATCTATCTATCTATCTATCTATCTATCTATCTACCCTACTATACCATCTCTCTATCTATCCATCTATTCCTCTGTCTTGCCTACTATACCATCTATCTATCTATCTATCTATCTATCTATCTATCTATCTATCTATCTATCTATCTATCTATCTATCTATCTATCTATCTATCTATCTATCTATCTATCTATCTATCTATCTATCTATCTATCTATTTTGATTTTTGACTTGGTATACTTTGTTACTTCCCAAGAGGAAATAAACACAAGTGTGCACTCACAGACATACATACAATGGATTCAGAAAATATTTAGACTCCTTCACTTTCCGCACATTTATTTTGTGTTGCAAATTTTATTATAAATGGATATATTTGCCATTTTTGTCCATCAATTTACACTTAATAACCCTTAATGACAAAGTGAAAACATGTTTTCAAGGAGGTGTGCAAATGTATTAAAATCAAAAACTGAAATCTCTCATTCATAAACGTAAGTATTTAGATCCTTTGCTGTAGTCTCCAGATGGTGGTCAGGTAAATCCTGTTTGCTTTGATTCTCGAGATGTGTTTTGAACTTGATTGCAGTCCATCCGTAGCAAACTGAATTTGTTAGGCATCATTTAGAAAAGCACATACCTCTGTGTATATAAAGTCCCGCAATTCACACTGCATGTCAGGACAAAAACCAAGCAGTCAAATCCAAGGAACTCTTTGTAGACCTCCATGATAAAACTGTGGTGAGGCATAGATCAGACAAGGCTATAAAACCATTTCTAAAGCTTTGGGTGTTTCCAAGAGTACAATGGTTTCAATAATTATGAAATGGAAGAAGTTTGGAACCACCAGGATTCATCCTAGAGTTGGTCGTCTGGCCAAATTTACTAACTAGGCAAGAAGGGGCTTTGTCATGGAGGTGACCAAGACCACAATGGTCACTCTAATAGAGCTTCAGAAATCCTCTGCTGAAATAGAAGAACATGTCAGAAGGATGACCATTCAGCAGCACTCAATCAATCAGGCATTTATGATAGATTGGTTCTTCAGTAAAAGGCATATGATATTCGCTATGGACTCTGAGAGAAAATTCTCTGGTCTGATGAGAAAAAAAATCAAACTTTGTGGGCAGCACTATGTCTAGCAAAAACTAGGCACAATTCACTACCTGCCTAATACCACCCTTATGGTAAAGGATCGTGGTGGCAGCATCCTGCTGTGGGAGTGCTTCTCAGTGGTAGGGACAGAGAGACTGGTCAGAATTCAGCAAAGGATGAATGCAGCCAAATACCGAGAGGTCCTTGAAGAGAACCTGCTCCAGAGATCACATCACATCAGACTGGGGTGACGGTTCACCATTCAGCACAACACTGACCTGAAGAACACAGCCAGGACAATGCTGGAGTGGCATTGGGACAAGCATCTGACTTTCCATGAGCATAAGCCAGCCACAGCCCAGACTTAAACCCCATAGAACATCTGTGGAGAGACTTGAAGATGGCAGTTTAGAGATGCGTAACATGCAATCTAATGGAGCTTGAGAGGATCTGCCAGGAAAAAAGAGAGAAACTGTGCAAATTTAGATGTGCAAAGCTTGTAGAGACTTGCCCAGGACAGCTTGAAGCTGTAATTGCATCCAAAGGGGCTTCCACAAAGTACTGAATTAGGGGTCTAAATACTTATACAAATGAAAGATTTAAGTTTTTGATTTGCAAAACTTTCTGTAAACATGTTTTCACTTTGTCATAATGAGTTATGGGCAAAAATGTTAAATTTATCCATTTAAAATGAAATCTATCACATAATAAAGCCTGCTGAAAGTGAAGGATGATCTGAATATCCATCCATCCATCCATTTTCCAACCCGCTGAATCCGAACACAGGGTCACGGGGGTCTGCTGGAGCCAATCCCAGCCAACACAGGGCACAAAGCAGGAACCAATCCCGGGCAGGGTGCCAACCCACCGCAGGACACACACAAACACACCCACACACCAAGCACACACTTGTGAGCCTACAGACTGAGGAGATCGTTCCTCCCCCAAACTATGCGACTTTTCAATTCCACCCGGGGGGTAAACGTTAACATTATATAAAGTTATTGTCTGTTTGTACCTGCATTATTATCAATCTTTAATTTAATATTGTTTTTTGTATCAGTAAGGTGCTGCTGGAGTATGTGAATTTCCCCTTGGGATTAATAAAGTATCTATCTATCTATCTATCTATCTATCTATCTATCTATCTATCTATCTATCTATCTATCTATCTATCTATCTATCTGTCTGTCTGTCTGTCTGTCTGTCTGTCTGTCTGTCTGTCTGTCTGTCTGTCTGTCTGTCTGTCTATCTATCTATCTATCTATCTATCTATCTATCTATCTATCTATCTATCTATCTATCTATCTATCACACTAGAGCCAATTTAGAATTGCCAGTCCACCTAACCTGCATGTCTTTGGACTGTGGGAGGAAACCCACGCAGACACGGGGAGAACATACAAACTTCACGCAGGGAGGACCCGGGAAGCGAACCTGAGGCAAGGCAAGATCTGAATATATACAGTATATATATGTATAAACAAGCAAATAAGGAGGGGAGGGTAGGTGGCTTGAAAAGAAGAACATGCACATAATAAATAAGACTTCATGACCAACACCTTCTGAACTCCACCTCATTAATCCTCCCCTCTCCCCTACATCCACCTACACCCCCCCCCACATTTGCTATATATTGTCTTTGATTTTTTGTATGTCTAATCATTTTCCTCTTATGATGATAACTGGTAGGATGTTGAAAGCTTAGGAATAAAAAAACTTTTATAAGATACGTCACTCATTTTCTCCCTTCATGGATTTCCAGCTACAAATATGCAAACCGTATCACAGACATTCACTTCCATATATATATGGAATATATAAATACATAAAAGCTGCTATTTGCTGACAACTTGAGAACAAATGGTTTTCACTCATGGATCTATCTCATGGCTCTGAGGGCCAGAAAAATCCATTCCCAGCGAAAATGTATAATTTAAATTTGAAAAAAAAAACCCCCAAAACTAGACCAAACCATAATGATGTTTTGTATTTAATAATCTGACAGGGTGACCTTGATGCTGGTATATGGTGGTTGGAAAATTTTGCAGATTATAGCGTTTCCATAGTTTGGATCCTGCTAAAGCCTTACTTTTATTTTATTTATGTCACATATACAAAATAGGCAGAATATTTATCAACACTATGCATATGATATCAAAAATAACCAAAATTTTTAGCAGCGTTCCTTAAGCTGTCTCTGTCTATCCTGCATTGTCCTTATTCTCCTCTCTGATGGGACGATTATTTAGCTGAGTGCACATAATTATAGATAGCATATTTATAAAATACCGATAGAGTTGAAAGATAATAAGAAAGAATGCATAGCAGGCCTTATATTTGCCCTGACATTGTGCATTACCTTCACAGCGTCCCTGACTATTCTTCTTCCACCCATAGCAGCATTCCGTCTTTAAGCCATAGCGGCACACTCCAGGCTGGTTTCCCAATGTGGTTTGTCGATATTGCCTAACAAAACAAAATCAACACAACCATAACAGATTATTAAAACAATGCAGTAATGAAATATTTAGTATTTGGAGCATTTTTAATTAATGCTTCCCTCCATCCTGGCAGCCAGATTAAGTGGATTTTAAGAATGGATGGCTATAGGTGTGTTTCCCAAAAGCAAACAAATACAAAACATGTTATCTGCAAAATATTTAACAATGTGTCCGTTCTTTGAGTGTAGCCTATTTTTATTTGTTTTGCCAAGCTGCTCTTCCTTTACTCGCTTTGCTATTTTATCTTTCTAAGTGATCTGTATTTATGTCTGCTAGGCCCAGCACCTGCATGAAGAGTTAATTTGTTTGAGCCAAAGGAAGAGAAACTGTGTCAAAAACATTTCAAACAAATTGGGATTGATCCGCCTTGTATAGAACCCCAGTAGTCCAGATTTCAGCAGCATTACTGAACTCCAGTATGAATAGCAGCGCTACTCTTAGAAGACAAGCACGTGAATGAAGAGGACTAGTTTTGAATTGGGATTGCAATTCCAAGTGATTTAACGAGGAGCAGAAGGCAGCAATCAAAAAATAATAGACATAAAGAATGGTCCGTGGAATTCAGAAAAACTGGGCAGTCAGTGTCTTGAGTAATAATACACCTTGAGGGCAGTGGGACGTACCAGATAGCACTTCTGAAAATAGGACACATTCTTAACCAGTCAGGTAAAAGCAAAAGGCTTACTGCTCCATAAACTTTGGCGATAAATAACACTGCTGTCATACATCTTTTTAATAAAGAATATCTTTGATTATAAGAAAACATTTCCAGAAGTGTGCAGTTTTCATATTTATCACAGAAGTAGGGTGTTGTACCATGTTAGCCATTATGGATGTAATGAGAGGTCAAGCAAAATGACTCCTTTGATTGGCTAACTCAAAAGATTACAATATGCAAGCTTAAGGTGTCATTTTGCTTGACTTCTCGTCATATGTATTTTCACTACAAAATCCACTATCAAACTGCTAGAAGTAGTTAGCAAAGAATCTTCTTTTCAAATAATGTAAATCTTTAAGAATTTCTGTGTACGTTTTAATCTGTCTTGTTTCTGTTCAATAAATAGATAGATAGATACTTTATTAATTCCAAGGGGAAATTAACATACTCCAGCAGCAGCAAACTGATAAAAAACAATATTAAATTAAAGAGTGATAAAAATGCAGGTAAAACAGACAATAACTTTGTATAATGTTAACGTTTACCCCCACTCCCGATGCAGCCCACGATAGCAGTGTCGTCCACGAACTTTTGCATGTGGCAGGACTCTGAGTTGTATTGGAAGTCCTATGTATATAGGCTGAACAGGACCGGACAAAGTACAGTCCCCTGTGGCGCTCCTGTGTTGCTGACCACAATGTCAAACCTGCAGTTCCCGAGACGCACATACTGAGGTCTGTCTGTAAGATAGTCCACGATCCATGTCACTAGGTATGAATCTACTCCCATCTCTGTCAGCTTGTCCCTAGGGAGCAGAGGTTGGATGGTGTTGAAGGCGCTACAGAAGTCCAGAAACATAATTATTACAGCACCACTGCCTCTGACCAAGTGGGAGAGGTATCGGTGTAGCATGTAGATGATGGCATCCTCCGCTCCCACCTTCTCCTGGTATGCGAACTGCAGAGGGTCAAGGGTGTGGCGGACCTGTGGCCTCAGGTGGTGAAGCAGCACCCGCTCCATGGTCTTCATCACATGTGACGTCAGAGTGACAGGCCGGAAGTCATTCAACTCACTAGGACGTGATACCTTTGGGACTGGGGTGATGCAAGATGTTTTCCAAAGCCTCTGGACTCTCCCCTGTTCAAGGCTCAGGTTGAAGATGCGCTGTAGAGGACTCCCCAGCTCCAGTGCACAGGCCTTCAGCAGTCGTGGTGATACTCCATCTGGACCCACTGCTTTGCTGGCATGAAGTCTCCTCAGCTCTCTGCTTACCTGGGCTGCTCTAATTGTGGGTGGGGGGAAACTCTCACCTATGCTGGTATCAGCAGAAGGATGGGTGGAGGGTGTAGTACTCCGAGGTGAGAGTGGGTTAGGGTGGTCAAACCTGTTAAAGAAGTTGTTCATCAGGTTTGCTCTCTCCATGTCTTTCTCGATGGTGGCACCCCGCTTCGAGCTGCAGCCAGTGATGATCTCCATCCCATCCCACACTTCCTTCATGCTGTTATTCTGTAACTTCTGCTCCAGCTTTCTCCTGTACTGCTCCTTCGCCACCCTGAGCTGGACTCAGAGTTCCTTCTGCACGCGCTTGAGCTCATGCTGATCACCGTCTTTAAAAGCCCTTTTCTTCTGGTTCAAAAGGCCCTTGATGTCACTTGTAATCCATGGCTTGTTGTTAGCATAGCAGCGTACTGTTCTTACTCGAACTACAATGTCCATACAGAAGTTGATGTAGTCAGTAGTGCAGTCAACAACCTCCTCAATGTTCTCACTATACGATCCCTGCAGCATATACCAGTCCGTAGTTCCAAAGCAGTCTCTCGGAGCCTGCTCTGCCTCAGGGGACCACTTCCTGAATGAGCGTGTGGTTGTAGGTAGGACCCTCACTCTTGGTTTGTAGTGAGGCTGAAACAGAACCAGGTTATGATATGCTTTCCCAAGTGCAGGAGGCGGGGTGGCGCTGTATGCATATTTAACGTTTGCATACAGTAGTTCAATAGTCCTATTTCCCTGGGTGTTACAATCCACATACTGGGAGAAGGCAGGTAATGTTTTGTCCAGTGTCACATGGTTAAAATCTCCAGCTATTAGCACAAGTGCCTCGGGGTGCTGCATTTGCAGTTTAGCAACAGCAGAATGGATGATGTCACCCGCTATCTCCATGTCCGCCCAAGGAGGGATGTAATTAATAACAACAATGACGTGTCCAAACTCTCTGGGCAAGTAATAGGGATGCAGACTTACGGCCAACAGTTCGATGTCCCTGCATGTCCAGAGTTGCACCACCTTCTATTAACATAGAGAGCGAGTCCTCCTCCTTTCCGCTTCCCGCAGGTATTTGTGTCTTTGTCCGCTCTAACTGTGATAAACCAGGGTAGCTCCACGTTAGCATCTGGGATGCTAGTTGTTAGCCACGTTTCACAAAAACACAACAAACTGCATTCTCTGTAAGCCCTGACATTTTTCACCAGCGCAGCCATTTCATCGATCTTATTTGGTAGTGAGTTCACATTTCCCAGGATCACAGAAGGCGCCGAAAGGCTTGTAATGCCACTTTCTCGCAAGCCACCTCGCCTTTAGCTTAGCTCTGGCTCTGCTGCCACGATACAACCTTCTTACCTCGTCAGATAAATAGGGAACCACACCCACGCGGGCCTTTGTTCTCAGCACTAGAAGTTGACTACCTGAATAGAAGAGTCTCGGCGTGTAAAAATACATGTCCAAGTAGTAAAAAGTAGTAAAAAGTGTCCAGGGAACGAGTCCACATAAAAGAAAGTGGTAGGAGTGATCAGTGAAAAAGAGAAAAAGGTAGAAAAATAAAGTCATACACGGAGCTGGTGGAAAGGCTGCCACTTGCGGTGGGTCTATCTGGTCAATTTTTTGACTTTTTGTATTTTTATACAGGTTCAGATATTGTCCAAAATTAGAAAAATGTGAATCCAATCTGAGTAAAAAACAATATAATAATGCAAAAATTATGCAATATTGTTTTATGCAACACATTGCTTCTCTCTATTCTTTCCTACACCAGGGCTAGAACATAAGAATGCCAGAAGGCAGAGAAGAAAGCAATACAAGACACAAATGATGGGCAACAACTGAATGAAGAATAACTACTAATTACAGAAGTATGGGATTAGCTTGATTTCACATGTCCTTGCAAATTACTGATAAACAGACCCTTGGAGTAAGAATTCTGCAACACTAGATTATACTGATTCTTTTATCAGTACTTGTCGTTGTGCTAAAGTAACAGCGGGACTCGGTCAAAGATCAAAATGCTTTAATTAAAATGCTTTCTCGTCCGTTTCGGGAAATGAATGTCTGAGGCAGAGCTCCATTAGCAACGATGTTATTTTACCTTTTTGTTTACTATTATCCCAAGGTATCCTGTATTACTGAACCTGAGGGACTTTAATTAAAGTAAATGCAAGTATATACAAGCATGAGTAGCAAAAAAGGGCTCAGAAAGAAATGGAAAAGACAGCTAAAGCTTCTGCTAAGTCTAAACAGGCCTCAAGTTCAAGGTACGGCCTGCCAGAGACTGACCTGGAACAGATAGGCAGAAGAATAGATCTTGACGTTGAAGGATTCGCTCCAGCCAAGAGAGAATGTGGGAGCAAAACTGCAAGTGAGCTGGACTAGGAGAACTCGTTGATTCCAGAATGTTCATTGGAACTGGCTTTACTATCCCCGCTGTCAATTACCCACCGCAAGTCAGCGGCAACTCCACCCCTGGAGCATAGAGAAAACTGAAACGAACAGTTCAAGTTAAAGGTAACAATCACTGCAATGATTACTGCAATAACTACTGCTCTTGGTGTGGACATAAAGGATATGAAGAAAGATATAAAAGACATAAACAAGACAAACGAGAAGATGCTTCATCATATTAAAAACCAGGAGAAAAGTTTTGAGTAGTCGCTTTGAGGAAACTTTAAAAGGCCTGCTAGAAAAAATTAAGGAAAAAATACAGAAAAATGTGAGTAAGTTTGGGAATAAATTTAGAGCACTTGGTGCTCATCTTGAAGACGTTAAGCAAATGTTCACAACTCGTATAGAAATAGTTGAACAATTGCCATCTACTGCTAGAGAAAAACCAACGGCTACAAATTCCAAATGCAAAGTCCTTGGAGACGGACTAGCTGCACTGGATGATGGATACAGAAGGAATAATATCAAAATAGAAGGTGTCCCTGAAAACCATGAAAGTTTAAACCCAGTGAAATTCATAGCTGAACTATTCTCAAAAATAATTGGATAGGACTTTAAATCAGACACCAAGATATCAGTAGCTTACAGCATATGTGAATTGAATGTTTCAAAACCTAGAAGCCTTATTGTACATTTTGACAAATTACAATCTAAATTAAATTTGATGTCACTTCTTAGACTGAAACAAGGAATTATATTTGAAAATAACCGCATTCATATTTTTCCAGATTTCTCACCTTCAACATCTGCTAAACGTGATGCATTTTACAGCATTAAACAGCACTTAAGCAAAGTTGAAATCTGATACAGCCTCTTGTATCCTGCTAAATTGAAAGTGGATATACAAGGCAAATTCTACACTTTTAGTTCTCCTGATGAAGGAGAAAAAGAACTAAGAAAATTGATCTGAAACTTTTTGAAATACGATCGCGAGTCACATTGTGTCCTTACAAAGCAAAGAAGATTTTACCTGCATTCTAGTCTATTGGTAATGAGACTATTGCCATAATTATACAATATATTTTCTTCTCTGCTATTTTGACATATTTTTAAAAAAAAATTTCTCCCCAAAGGGGACTGTTTAGCATCATACCCTTGGTTTATTATATTAGGATTGTACTATCATACATTATTTTCTTCTCCATGGGTACTGTTTAACATAATTCCCTGGTTTTATTTTTTCAGTACTGTTTAAAATTATATTCTAGGTTTAAAGTATTTGGACTGTTTTTCCAATAGATGTCTCAGCTTTAATCCTTCTACACCACTGGGGGGCTTGTTTTGTTTTGGATTATACTCTGTCTCTTGATATGTCAGAGAACTGGGACTTTGTGAAGTGTGATCTAACCTCACATGGGGAGGTAAAATGGGGGGGGGGGGGCAGGATGCTAGGGGTGTAAAAGACAGAGAGCAAGTTATTTCTAAGCTATCCTTTTTATGCCCACAATTGTAAGTGCAAACACAACAATAGGCTTCATAGCAATAACTCCTAGCAAAACTGGAAATTAAGGTTAAAGCTATCTTATGTAATAATGTACTACCTTAATTTAAGACTACAAAATGTCAACAAAAGTTCAGTAGCAATGTCTCTATGACCAAACAGTGAACTTTGTGAGCTGGAATGTCAAAGGTCTCAATCATGAATTAAAGAGAAAGAAAGTATTCTCTCACCTAACAACTCTAAATGCCAAGATGGTATTTTTACAGGAGACCCACTTATTAAGCAAGGATCAGTTTCGGTGGCAAAGAGATTGGACTGGCCAAATATTCCACTCCTGCTATATAAATAAAAATAAAAGTGTGGAAATTGTAATACATATAGCAATTTCATTGGTAATATCAGATGTAGTGTCTGATTCTGAAGGGTGATATGTAATCATTATGGGTAATTTATTTAATTGTAAAGTGATTGTGATAAATATCTATGCACCGGATGTGAATGATAGAGACTTCATCCAAAACGTATGTGCAGCCATTCTTAATGTGAACACTCAGAAAATTATAATGGCTCGAGACTTTAACTGTGTTTTAAATTCAGACTTGGAAAAGTCTTCAGCCACTAGGTTATAACATTTAACACTGCAAAAACAATTACACAGTTTGTAATTGATCATAACTTATCAAACCCTTGGAGATTTCTAAAATCAATCTCAAAAGCATATTCCTTCTTCTTACCAGTACATCTTTGTTACTGAAGAATTGATTATTTCTTTATAGATAACAATGTCAGTCAGTCAGTCATTTTCCAACCTGCTACAGGTATATTCTAACACAGGGTCATGGGGGTCTGCCAGAGCCAATCCCAGCCAGCACAGGGCGCAAGGCAGGAACAAACCCTGGGCAGGGCGCCAGCCCACCGCACGGCACACACACACACACACACCAAGCACACACTAGGGACAATTTAGGATCACCAATGCACCTAGTATGATGTTATCGTTATCTCAGACCATGCCCCTCAAATCATGGAGCTCAAATTACTATGCCCCACATACTCATCTCACAGCTGGCATCTTAACCCCGTTATTAGCTGATGAGAACTGCACACAATTTATATCCAAGCAAACTGATTTTTTTAGAGACAAATACATGTTCAGGAGTCTCTGCAGGAATACTCTGGTAAACTCTGAAGGCATTTTTAAAAGGACAGTTTGTTTCATATCTCTCCCACAAAAATAAATAAACCAAGAAGGCATCAGAGTTAATCAGTGAAATTACCAGAACAGATCAAAAACACATCAAGTTTCCAAATGAGGCACTTTATAGGAAAAGACAGGCTTTGCAATCAGAACTCAACTTCTTTACAACAAAAGAAACGGAACAATTAATTTTTAAATTGCAACATCATTACTATAAACACGGAGAGAAGGCTAATAAGATCTTAGGTCAACAAATCCACAAGCAGGAGGTTCATAATGCAATACTTGTAATTGCCAACACAGACAGAGACAAACTCATTGACGATAAAAATATAATGCACACGTTTAGAGACTACTATAACTTCTTATATTCTACTTAGTTTAAAGAACACAAGACACAATCTAATGCATTTTTCAATGCATTACAGATACCACAGCTAGATACTCAGTGCAGAGGAACTGGATAAACCTTTGGCACTATCAGAATTACCAGATGCTATAAACTCACTTCAGAGCTGGAAAGCATCAGGCCCTAATGTCTATAAAAATTTTCAGTTAAGTTAACTCCATTTTATTAACTACCTTAAACTTTTCACCAAGCATTAATTACCATCTTTCTTAAGACAAATAAGGACATATTACAATGTGCATCATAGAGACCAATCTCACTTCTGAATAATGATGTTAAGTCACTCTCCATAGTTCTAGCTAGAAGGATTGAGAAGGCGCTTCCTTCGGTAATATCACAAGACCAAACCGGATTTATTAAAGGAGGCACTTAGCTTCCAATCTTTGATGGCTGTTTAATATAATATAGTCACTCACAAAGTCTAACATCCCAGAAATCTTATTATCCCCGGATACAGAAAAAGCGTTTGATATGGTTGAATGGGACAACCTATTCACTACATTGCAGAAATTTGGGTTTGGCCTGAACATATGTGCATGGATCAAACTACTGTATACCTGTCCAGAAGCTTCTGTTTCTATTAACAACATTATTTCAGACTGCTTCAAACTAGAACATGGTACCAGACAAGGACGCCCCCTGTAATCACTGTTATTTGCAATCACCATTGAACCATTGTCTGTTCACTTTCGAAATGCGTTAGAGAAAAAGGGGATTATCAGAGAAGGACTTAAACAGAAAATATCACTATATACAGATGATATGGTCCTATATCTATCAGATCAACAAAATACTGTGCCTGCAGTCCTAACAATACTAACAGAATTTTAAAAGATATCTGGCCACATAATTAATTTGAATAATTAATTTGATTGGACACCTTCCCTTTTATCTTCGCAGTTTATAAACATAGAGGTTAACTTCACAAGTAAACATGAAGCTCTTTTTCACAAAATTATTCTGTCTGCATGGAAAAACTTGAACAAGATGTGCATAGATGCTTTGTGCCCCAGTAAATACAAGTTATTTTCAATATACTAACAACCCAATTGTGCTTCATTCACTCAAAATATGGAACCAATGTAGGAAGCATTTTAAGATACAGAAGTTTTTATCTGTGGCACCTCTGCACCTTTTTTCACTCTCTGAAACTTACATAATTTGAAATATTTGGAAAATGTATAGGATTAAATCACTTAGATTTGTACATAGATAATGTCTTTGCATCCTACAAACAATTGCATTCCAAAATTAGCTTCCCATCAACACAATTTTTCCATTAATTCCAAATTAGAAACTTTGCTAAACAAAATATGCCCAATTTTCCTCATCTCCCACCTACTTCGATTCCAGAAGAAATATTGATCAATCTTGAAGACTCAAACAGCATTTCTTTAATATATAAAAACATTTTAAAGTCCCTTCCTTTCAAAGATCCCAGAGTACAGTGGGAAAAGGATCTCTTACTCAACATTTCAGAAAAGGAGTGGAAGGCAGGCAGCCATGCACAGACTTCACTCTAGCTCCATTGTTGAAGTATACAGTTATTCAATTTAAAATCTTTTATCAAGCACATCTATCTCATTTAAAATTGTGCAAAATGTTTCCAGGGCAAGATCCAACATGAGAATGTTGAAACCGAGCTCCAGCCTCATTGGATCATACTGTATGTTTTGGGCTTGCGCCAAATTAACATCATTTTGGACCAAAATCTTTAAATGCCCCTCAGACAGCCTAAGAGTCACAATCCCTCCTAACCCATTAACAGCTGTGTTTGGTGGACTCCCAGATGGGCTTAAAGTGGAGAAGAACAAACAAACTGTGATTTTCTTTTCTTCACTATTAGCACGTGCACTTATCTTGCTCAACTGGAAGAATCCTAGCCCACCTCTTTTAAGTCAGTGGGTAACTGATGTTAAATGCTATTTGAAATTGGAAAAAATCTAATTCTTACTTAAGAGTTCAAAACTTTTTTAAAACCTGGCATGATCTAATCAATAACATTTTAGAATAAGCTTTCATACTGGGGAAGAGGATTCTATTCCCTCTTTTCTACTCTTAAAGTTTTACTCTGGCTGTTGGCCTTCCTCTCTTTCTCTTGGGTGGGGGTTGAATTGAATTTAGTTTTGCTAAGATTAACTTGCTTGTATGAAATGTTACTTGTTTTTAATAAATTCAATAAACAATGCTTTCTAAGAATGCAAAGGCCAAAAGCTAACAGTTAACAAGAACAGTAGTCATCCTATATACATCCATCCATCCATTTTCCAACCCGCTGAATCCGAACACAGGGTCACGGGGGTCTGCTGGAGCCAATCCCAGCCAACACAGGGCACAAGGCAGGAACCAATCCCGGGCAGGGTGCCAACCCACCGCAGGACACATACAAACACACCCACACACCAAGCACACACTAGGGCCAATTTAGAATCGGCAATCCACCTAACCTGCATGTCTTTGGACTGTGGGAGGAAACCGGAGCACCCAGAGGAAACCCACACAGACACGGGGAGAACATGCAAACTCCACGCAGGGAGGACCCGGGAATCGAACCCAGGTCCTCAGGTGTCCCAACTGCGAGGCAGCAGCGCTACCCACTGCTCCACCATGCCCATCCTATATTCCATCCATCCATTTTCCAACCCACTGAATCCGAACACAGGGTCACGGGGGTCTGCTGGAGCCAATCCCAGCCAACACAGGGCACAAGGCAGGAACCAATCCTGGGCAGGGTGCCAACCCACCGCAGGACACACACAAACACCAAGCACACACTAGGGCCAATTTAGAACCACCAATCCACCTAACCTGCATGTCTTTGGACTGAGGGAGGAAACCGGAGCGCCGGAGGAAACCCACACAGACACGGGGAGAACATGCAAACTCCACGCAGGGTGGACCCGGGAAGCGAACCCGGGTCTCCTAACTGCGAGGCAGCAGCGCTACCACTGCGCCACTGTGCCGCCCCCATCCTATATTGAGTATTCAATATATAATCAAGTAGAGAAAATCATATTTATCAGTAAACATTAACTCCCACAATCCACCCTTTTGTTCCTCTAGAACAACAGTATCAATTGTCATTGTCATCAAGTAAATGATTCAGGTAAGTCTACATTAGCATAAGGCAGTTCAAGTGATAAGGCAATATAACCAAAATCAGGACGGGGAGCAGAAGCATTTACCATGAATTTAGTGACAGGTGACATAGAGGCTTGCATGGTATACTGAAAAATACATAACATATTAGAATGATTGTGCCAAAAGCTATTAAATTTCATTAAACTATAATGTGCACAGTGCACAAAGATGCATGTCTGAGTGAAAAAGTGGTCATGGGGCCACAAATAATCCTGGACTACAATTCCTCTAAGAGAGAGGTTGACAACTTGACCAAAATTACAGCTATGTACAGCTGCTAGCGCATGACTGCACTGCAAAAAGAGAATCTGAGGGGAACCATGCCCTGTTAGTCCTCAGCAGCTGCAGTTGTCATGATGAAAGTACAAGCTGGTGTTTCCAGACCCACAGGGAAGCAAAAATAAATGGATCCAGTTGGGACATAAGTGAAAATGATGCCAGGTCTGCCCCTCTCAAGAAGCGAGTAGTTGTGAGTGAGAAAAAAATGTAATCTCATGTTTTTATGAGAAAGTTTCTGATTGAATGGGATCCAGATTTACTCCTGGGCATAAATAAAGTTCTATCTATCTATCTATCTATCTATCTATCTATCTATCTATCTATCTATCTATCTATCTATCTATCTATCTATCTATCTATCTATCTATCTATCTATCTATCTGGTAGTCTGTTAAAGCTTTTATTCATGCATCTTTAACTTACAATCTGTTTTATCTGGATACAGACTAAACAACAAGTGTCTGTCTGTGTGTGTGTTTTCATTCACAATTCAGGGTTATTCAACAAAACGGGAGCACTGTGAGGATGAGACAAAGTAGGGCTTACCTGATCAAATGGAAAAGGAAGACAATTAGGACAAGGGACCAGGAGCAGAGGCAGCTATCAAAGCAAACTCCCGAAGTGAGAAATACTCAGCACACATGAAATACTCAATCCATTCACAGAGCGAGGGGTAACAAACATCTAGAAAAACATGCATGGTGGCTTTTAATAAGCACTAACGCTATTGTATATCAACCGAGGAAAGGGCCGGGTACAGAGAAGAAATTCCAGAACTATGGCTGTGGCAAGGGATAATGAAACAGCGAGGAAAAGACTACGTGGCAGAGAAGAAATGCCAGAGCTCCAGCTGTGGCACAGGATTAAGAAGCTGAAGAAAGGATTATGTGGCACAGATAAGATGCCAGAGCTATGGCTGTAGCACGTGAAGGTGAAACAACTGAGGAAAGGACAACATGGTAGAGATGTTAATGTGATGCCAACAGAAACCATGGCATTAGATGAATTGATTTGTATGGTATGAAACCTTTAAATGGAAGTGAAGTGAATAATTACTGTAAAAGACAAAATGTGGTGTACCACATTGCTGAACAAGAACATCATATTAAAAGATTATTATTTATAGCTTACCTATAGTGTATACTTTGTCCTAAACCTGTCTTGGATGGGTACCCCAGCTAGTAAATAAGCAAACAATCAAGCAAACAAACAAATAAATGATCAAATTAGCAGGATGTGAATTTCAGAGTAGATTTAAAACTAGAACTGGTCCCAGATACACAACCAGTGCACCCAGAATGTCAGCACACTGCAGGTGTTTGAACTTTAAGACAGCACACAAGATCCCAGAGGAGACGCATGGGAACATAAGTGTGAAAATGCAAACTTCCAATTGGTAACAAAGGGTACAAGAAAGGGTTTTGCAGATTTATAGCTGGTGCTTCACAGCCCCATTAGACTTGAGTGCTGGCCTGGTTAGTGTCTTTTGTTAAATTTGGACTTTCTCCTGATGTCTGCTTAGGCTTCCTTCCAAATGCCAAGCATGTAAGTGGTAGGTTAGTTGATAGGCCCAGCTTGGCAGGGTACAAGGCTTTGAGTGAGTATGGATATGTGTGATGAACTGGTGCCAAGTCTAAGGATACTTCCTACAATTTTCCCAGTGCTGCAAATGGATATATAGGTGAATCTTGTAGATGGATTTCTCTAATATTAAAGCCAGTTCTACCTAGAGCATACTAGTTAGTTGTAATCTATTTTTAATTTAGCATTATGTTTAACTGGTTAAGTGTTTCTGATTCATTCATTTTTTAGATGTTTTAGACTATTTACACAAATTTCTTAAATGAATTTATGAAGTCTGGTTTGTCCTTTCCAGATTTACTATTGACAAAAACAACAGCCCATCCCAGGGCACCCTCACTCATACCAGGCTGGTTGTCTTTTGGCATGAAAGAGGAAGCACTTCTGCAGTAGACACAAGCAGAGCATGCCATAGAGGTGGCATCACTACCCAATCTGTCACTATGCTGCTCAGTTGTACTTGCTCATATTTGTTAGTGCATCTCCTTGACTTTTTCATTCTGCGTATGTACTTTTTAACATAATATGTTGATGAGACTCATAAATACTTTTAGAGTGTTTTACTAGCAAGCAAAGATCAGCTGTCAAAGTCTCTGCTCTCTTGTCACCTTCTTCTTCTGCTCAGTATGACAGCCATGTGCAGGCCAGTCCAGAACAGTTACATGATATCTCCAGTATGCCTGTTGTTTCCATACGAGATTTACAAGGACTAGAAGAGGTGACACTTAAACAGCTCAACAGCATTGCCCTCCCACACATGCCCTAAATACCAGGAAAATGTACGTTTGTTTTATAGTAATACAGTATTTCCAAATACATTGTATATAAGACATGCAATACACTATGCATCCAGATGCCTGTTTCTTACAGACTGTGCCTATCTTATGTGGGAAAATGTTAAACTGAGGCTTCCCAATGAGTCCAATTTATTCTGAACTCCCTGTAAGTCCTCCAAGTAGGTAGATACAATATGTCAGCACATCTGGGCTACAGCGTATTCCATGCTGAAACATGAAGAGTAAGTTTGATGTTTTTTTAACATTTCAAGGAAAATTGTAAAAAAAAAAAAAAAAAAACACATCAGATCTCAATGGGAAAAAGTCCTGCTGGATATCTCTACTGATATGAACTGGGTACTGTGTTAGGAATAAAAGGATGTCACATTGTTTGATTGAAATGAAAATTTTCAACCCACAGAGGGCTAAATTCAAAGACACCTTGAAAATCAAAGTTAAAATATGATGCGGCAGGCGAGTCCATTTTGCCAAAATTTCATTGCAGCAACTCCAAATCGTACTCCGTAGTTTGTGTGGCCCCCACGTGCTTGTATGCATGCCTGACAATATCGGGGCATGCTCCTAATGAGATGATGGATAGTGTCCTGGGGGATCTCCTCCCAGATCTGGACCAGGGCATCACTGAGCTCCTGGACAGTCTGAGGTGCAACCTGGCAGCATCGAATGGACCAAAACATAATGTCCCAAAGGTGTTCTATTGGATTTAGGTCAGGCAAGCATGGGGGCCAATCAATGGTATCAATTCCTTCATCATCCAGGAACTGCCTGCATACTCTCGCCACATGAGGCCGGGCATTGTCATGCACCAGGAGGAACCCAGGACCCACTGCACCAGCATAGGATCTGACAATGGGTCCAAGGATTTCATCCCAATACCTAGTGGCATTCAAGGTGCCATTGTGTAGCCTGTAGAAGTCTGTGCGTCCCTCCATGGATATGCCTCCCCAGACCATCACTGACCCACCACCAAACCACTCATGCTGAACAATGTTACAGGCAGCATAATGTTCTCCTCGGCTTCTCCAGACCCTTTCACGTCTGTCACATGTGCTCAGGGTGAACCTGCTCTCATCTGTGAAAAGCACAGAGAGACAGTTATGGTGTTCTATGGCAAATGCCAATCGAGCTCCACGGTGCCGAGCAGTGAGCACAGGACCCACTAGAGGACGTTGGGCCCTTGGGCCACCCTCATGAAGTCTATTTCTGATTGTTTGGTCAGAGACATTCACACCAGTTGCCTGCTGGAGGTCCTTTTGTAGGGCTCTGGCAGTGCTCATACTGTTCTTCCTTGCCCAAAAGAGCAGATACCGGTCCTGCTGATGGGTTAAGGACCTTCTATAGCCCTGTCCAGCTCTCCTAAAGTAACTGCCTGTCTTTTGGAATCTCCTCCATGCCCTTGAATCTGTGTTGGGAGACACAGCAAACCTTCTGGCAATGGCACATATTGATGTGCTATCCTGGAGAAGATGGACTATCTGTGCAACCTCTGTAGGGTCCAGTTATCGCCTCATGCTACTAGTAGTGACACTGACCGTAGCCAAATGCAAAACTAGTGAAAAAACAGTCAGGAAAGATAAGGAGGGAAAAATGTCAGTGGCTTCCACCTGTTACACCATTCCTGTAATGGGGGTCATCTCATTGTTGTCCCTCTAGTGCACCTGTTGTTAATTTCATATCTCAGAAGTTTCATTGACTTGATGCTATACTCTGAATAAAAAGTGTTCCTTTAATTTTTTTACACACACAAACACACGCACGCACACACACACACACACATATATATATACTGTATATATATATATATATATATATATATATATATATATATATATATATATATATATATATATATATATATATATATAATATTCAGCACAATATATATGTAAATAGGGTGGCACGGTGGCACAGTGGTAGCGCTGCTGCCTCGCAGTTAGGAGACCCGGGTTTGCTTCCCGGGTCCTCCCTGCGTGGAGTTTGCAGGATGGAAGGCTGGAGTATTAATTGGTAGCAATATATTTTACACTAGCAAAATACCCGCGCTTCGCAGCGGAGAAGTAGTGTGTTAAAGAGGTTATAAAAAAGAAAAGGAAACATTTTAATAATAACGTAACATGATTGTCAATGTAATTGTGTTGTCATTGTTATGAGTGTTGCTGTCATATATATATATATACACACACAGACACACATAAACATATATATACATATACATATATACATATATATACATATCGACATATATACACATATATATTTACATATCTATATATATACACATATATATACATATCTACATATATATATATATATATATATATATATATATATATATATATACATATATATATATATATATAAACATATTACGATTGTTATAGTTCTCTTTGTATACCACGTTGTCAGTTCAGCACTCCGGTTGTAATATGACCAAGCCGTGCAAGCACACTCTTGAGAATGCAACGTATAGTTGTACAGGAGAAAAGCAATTTTGCCTCAAATCAATGGCAACCTTTTGTAGGTCTATGAACTTAATTTAAACTTTAGGTTTACACGGTGCTTTGTTTCCGACGTGCTGCGTTCAGTCAGTTCACGTGAGCCGCTCTCTTGTGTGATGTTGCGATGTCCACGGCTTTATTTAATGTTAGCTAAGACCCGGCACTTAAAAGTTTCTCACTACAGCAATTTTAACTCCGTTACAAAGTCATCTAAAGTCTCGTTGATACCTCGTGTCTTCTCATTAAACTTGTATCTCGCGAATATGGTATTGCAAACGGCAGCGGGAGCGTTTCTATAAACTTAATTTAAACTTACAATTTACACCGTGCTTTGTTTCCCCAGTAGCGAAGTGATCACTCCTGCTGCGTTCAGTCAGTTCACGTGAGCCGCTCTCTTGTGTGATGTTGCGATGTCCACGGCTTTATTTAATGTTAGCCAAGACCTGGCACTTCAAAGTTTCTCGCTACAGCAATTTTAACTCTGTTACAAAGTGATCCAAATCTCGTTTATACCTCGTGTCTTCTCATTAAACTTGTATCTCGCGAATATGGTATTGCAAACGGCAGCAGGAGCGTTTCTATAAACTTAATTTAAACTTACGGTTTACACCGTGCTTTGCTTCTTATTGTTTCGCTGCCTTCTCAATTGTGTAATGAATGTTTTCTTCAGCGCTCTTTGGGGCTCTTCCTTGTTTTGTACGTACTGCATTCACAGTCAGTTCACGTGATTACATGGGAGGCATGATGACGCGATACGCAACTCCACCTCCCACGGCCAGCGAGCTGCAGTCCATTACAGTATATGGACAAAAAAGAGGTTCCAGTTATGACCGTTACGCTTTGAATTTCGAAATGAAACCTGCCTAACTTTTGTAAGTAAGCTGTAAGGAATTAGCCTGCCAAATTTCAGCCTTCCACCTACACGGGAAGTTGGAGAATTAGTGATGAGTCAGTCAGTCAGTCAGTCAGTCAGTGAGTCAGTGAGGGCTTTGCCTTTTATTAGTATAGATATATTTCTTTTCAGTAAGAGGCTGAGTGCTATGATATTATTAGCTTTATGGGTAACATACATGGTATGAAATCTTTCAGATCTTGGGTAACACAGGTTCAAACCATATTGTCAGTCCACAGTTAGCACATAAAAAATAGGGAGCACATGTTGTCAAAAGTATTAGAGCAAAATGGAGGCTACACAAAAATCACTTATTGAGAAAACAATTTAATTTCTGCCCGTATGGCCATTGCTTTGTTTTCAGGCTCTTATTGCATAATATTTCTGTTATAGCTGGCTAGGCTGAAAATGTGCATAGTAGGACAATCTGATAGCAGAGACCTAAAAAGAACCCCAGTAGCACCTTTTAGAGCACCATGATGGAATGAGATGATGGCTGAAGGTGTTATAGTATCATGCATCATGAAGATTACCTGTGATGGCCTCTAATTTTGACATCAGTCCTTTTTTCTAGCACAGCCACCAGTGAATCCAGAGGCAATCATCAATTCAGTTGCCCTTCCTGATCTGCTTATTCAGGTGTTTGCCATCTGGTGAACTGGTTTTACTCCCTCAGGGTCACTGCTGGGTTGGCAGAATATTCCCAGCTGTTAGCTGCATACATTAAAAGACCTGAGCCTCATTAAAGATATCCTGGTCACTAATTATACTGGATCTCATTTCAACTAGGTATCCCCAGATTTGAGTTTTCAGGCAGGATCTACAGTTCATTATGGAGAAATGAACATATAGGATTTAGATGGTCACCAGCCAGACATCCTACTGTGATGGTGTCATTAAAAGTACATAAAAATTGGCTCAGCTAAAGTGAAAAAGAAATAAAAAGAAAGTATTTATAAATATCTGTTCCTAAAAGTATTTTAACATTCATGTCTTACAATACAGCAGAAGCCAACAAATGTGCAAAGTTGATTTAATTAATCACAGATTTGAAGCTAAAAGCACTTTCAAAGAAATGCAATAGAAAATTTAATGGTCTCCCACTAAGAAATCTTTAATGAAGATGCATACCACCTCCCCAGCTTCAAAAGTCCACATGTTAAAGTTAGTGGTGGGCTAGAACTGTTAAGTGGAAAAATATGTGCCTTGTGTTCATACACCAAAGTAGAAATAGAGCTATCATGGCAGAGGAGGGCTCTTGGCTTCAAAATCATTGAAGGCTTTTGTGGAATGGCCGTCATTGGTCACGAGCTCATTTATGACCAATGCCTTTTCTGGAGCTGACTTCCACATTTTCTTACCACACTGCAGCCTCCTGTTGATCTGTTTTACGTTAATCATTCACCCATTATTTTAACTGGTTTTATTGCACTATAAGGGCATGAGGTGCTGGACCCTTTCAGCAGCAGGAGCAAACCTTACGTGGGGTGCCAGTTCATCGTAAGGAACATTCACAGCTCAAATGACTAAAACAACCCATGTAGGAAGACTCAATGCAGTCCCCAGGCATGTCAACAAACCCAGGGTCTTGAAGCCGAGATACAGAAACCCTAAGCACTAAGCTGCCACACTTATATTTGCTTTAAGTTTTAAATTTTGTGTCCATGTTACTAAACAATGTTAAAACATTTCATTAAATAAGCTTCCTTTTTTCTTTCTGGTATCCTACAGCCCTCCTGGGTAATTTGTGGCTAAGCGTGTGGTATGATGTATGTTGTATATGCCCACACATTTTATGAGTTGAATCCAGTGCCTGTGCCACTGCTAATTACATTTATCCCACTGTTATTAAACTCGCTTATCTCATGTCATGTGTTGGCCCAGCTCATTAGGCTGTAGGCGTGAACCACCCACTGGGTTCAAATCCTGCCCCAGTGAGTCTCTGTGAATTTTGTGTGGTCTTCTTATGTATATGTACGGTTTCTTCTACTACATCTCAAAGACATGCAGATAAGGTTAACTGTGGCTGGATGTGAGCAGGTTGAGGTGTATCAGGTGTCCATTCAATGATGCCTTGTGCCTAATCCTTCCAAGAGTCAGCTTCACCTCCCTGTAATCCTAAATAGGTTTATTAAATGGATGATTCGGATATTGCATGTTTATGTTCAGCAGCCTCTATTTTTTATACAGTGGTACACAAAATCTGTGTTGTCTCTTTTATATCAAATACATGAAAGATGGTCTAGATGACATGGAGGTGCTTTCCTCATGAGTGTTTGAGGTTATGAAGTCTGCCTGTTCTCCTTGCCTCTGTATGGATTTCCTGCTGGTACTCTTATCCAGTGGCATCCATAAAGTGAGATTGTGTGTTATATTAAATGGTCTATCGCTGCTCACGGTCGATGTGCTTTGTGATGGATTATGCAGGCTTTCCACATTTCTAAGAAGTGCAGGTTAGGCTAACTGGCAATTTTAAATTATTGTAAATTGTATGACTTTGTGTATGGCTGGGCCCTGAGATGGCCTGTCCAGGGCTTGTTCCTGTCTTCCTGCGATGTTAGATTATGGCCATGCCCAGATTTTAGCAAGGGCTTACTGGAGCAATAGCCAGGGGTCTCGATCATCAGTTTTTGCAGCAAATCTGCAGGGTTCATCACCAACTTTGTTTGCTGAAAATTCATCATGCTGACAGCTTAGTCATAATTTTTTTTCCCCAGTGCCTCATGATGCTTTGTGAGGCTAGCGTGACACACATCAGTCATTTCTGAGGGATTCTGGGATACGTTGCAATGGCAGCAGCCAAAATAACCCCTGCAAAAGTACGAATAAATATGAAGTTACGGCAAGACAGTAAATTATTTTGTCTGTTTCCTTACACCATAAAATTAAAAACTAATGTCATTATTAGATTCCTTGAAATTCAAACTCAAGATTTATATGCACGTTTATTGAAAATTTTATCTGGGAAAAGCTACAAAAACTGAAAAAGTATAGGCTTTGATCCATAATGGGAAAGGAAAGAATGAATCATTTGACTGTGGTGTCTATTGAGGGTTGGTTTGGAAACTGGATTTTAGTGAACTGATCAAAGACTTTTCCAACAAACAAATCCAGAAAAGTACAGTTTTGAAAGCAGACATTTGTCTATATGCAGAATGGCCTATGCAGTGTTTGATATTCCTGCATTTGCAGTAGGGTTCAGTACTTGACTTTTCACACCTTGGTTTGCAATGGATACTTAGCAATGCCTAATTAAAGATATAAGCTTTGATATGGCACACTTGGTCTGTCATGATTGCAGATCGCAACAGTATTTTATCACTTTGTAATATCTATCACCAGTTGGACTAACCATTAATCAGCACACAACGTAGGCATTATCTTTTACACCAGTATGTCTAAACTTGTTTTCTCCCGCATAGAAATATTACGTGAGTATGAAGAATGCTGAGAAATTAATTCATACATTAATTTCTATTAGAATTGACTACTACAATGCATTATTCACTGGCTGTTCAAATTGTTATTTATTCATATTTCAGTTAATTGAAAGTGCTGCTGCAAGAATGATTACAAGAACAAGAAAGTATGACCACATCACTCTGGTTCTGAAATCTTTACATGGACTTCTGGTTAAGTTTAGGACAGACTTTAAAATCCTCCTTCTTACATATAAAGTACCACTCCCTTGTCTGTTCTTGGTTTATATGTTGTTCTCACTCTTTATCCCACTCTTTGGGCTTGGATGAAAGAGTAGCTACTCAAGAACCCTATTTGCTATCTTAAGGCTTTTGTATGTTTGTAAGGCTTTTTGTCATGTTTTTTATGGCTTTGAATTTAGGATAGTGATTTTGGATTTGCAGACCTTGGGGGTATTTTTCGTATGTGGATTACTCGTTTAGCCGGATGTAATTGTTGACGATTTGGCGTGATCCTGGATCTGTCGGTTTTGTGAAACTCTTGCTGGAAGTGTTGTCATAGCAACATATCCTAATCCTCAAACCTGCTCGGATCAGGTTTGTTCGATGTAAACAAGGATTCGCGCACACACTTAATCAGTGTCCGTGCGTGGAATTCATTTAGTCATGACTTCACAGTTCATGAATCAGTGACCAATTGATATTGGTGCGCAAATTATAAGAAGAGAATTTCATATAGAGAGAGGTTTGCGTGATCGGCAAGATCCTTTATTGCTCCCGGAGGAAATTCTTTTCGAAAGATACCGCTTTAGCCGAGAGGGAGTATTGTACCTCAAAAATTTATTAGGACCTTATATTCGAAATCAAACTCGGCAAAGTCGGGCTCTTACAACCACACAAACAGTATGCATTGCTTTGAGTTTTTTTGCAAGCGTCATTTTTTTAATATACTGTAGGCGATGCGGAAAATCTATCTAAAAGTGCAGTTTGCCAGGCAATTCGTAAAGTCTGTTTGGCTCTGAAATATTTCCTTCGGGTTTTCATAGTGTTTCCTGGACACCTGCATGTGCAGACAATAAAACAGGCGTTTCATGCCATTGCAGGTAGGCAACACACAGGCAAAAACACCCACAGTTCCATAAAGAATCTCACAATCAGCCTAACATTCTCATTACCCAGGATTTCCAAATGTGATTGGGGCACATGGGACTAATCAGAGTGGAGTTTGATCAAACATTATTTGGAAAATGTACCTCTCCTCCTGATGAATAATCAGACACAGTGTCTTCATCAAATATTTGACCTTCGTCAATATCTTGTTGGTCAGATACAGGTTGTAGGGATATGACATTCCCTGCAACTGACCCAACAAAAAAAGAGGGCTATATGGAACATACCTATGGCACACATTGAGGAAAAATATATGCAATGATCATCCTTTACCTGAAATGAAGTGACCACTGCATCCTGCCACTGGTTCTGAGGAGTAGCTTCCCCCTGGAATGCCCTCAGAAACAGGGCGATGGGCATTTTGCTGGAGAGCCAACTCTTTTGCAGGGGTTAGGTCTGGACCGTATGGACCTCCACCTGTTTTTTGCTTGTCTGCCTTCTTATTAGCTTTAAAATTAATGTTCTTTACATTATACAGCTGTATATGATTATTTATGTCAATAATTCTTTAAATAGTTATATACCAATATTTACCAGTTTCAAATATATTCTTGTACTTCACTTTAATCTGTTCCTGTGTTCTCCTTGTGCTCACATTTGATCTGGAATTATGACATATTAAATAGTAATTAATCTGACACATAGGAAATGAAACGCTGCATTCAGTAAGTACAATGCACACGTGTTTAATTTGTCGGCCACTTTTTGCCAGCCGTCTTTTCTGGTTTGGGCTGCTTTTGCAGTGTTACCCCTTGTGCATATTAAATCTTGAAATTCTTCTTGTCCTTCGAATAAAAGGTCTTGCTCTGCTTGTGTGAAAAAATATGCGCCCGTTCTTTTGTCATTTTGTTACAGTCTATCAAAGACTCGCTGATCATGTTTTCTAGACTCAATATATATGGGCTTTTCACTCAGTGCGGGCGCGCGCATTCATCTCGGATGATTAGATCCAGCGAGACTAATCTACTACATGGCTGTGTTTGAAAAACCGACTTATCCCGGATGAGTTTCACTGGCATTAACTTATCCAAGATGAGGCACCTGATCTCAGATGATTTAAGCGACGTACGGAAAATACCCCCCTTATCTTTTTTAATTGACTTTTTATTATCATATGTCTCTTGAAATTCTTATCTTTTTTGTGTATTTTGGGCATATTTATAATCTAATGAATTTAATAACTTTGCTTTTTTAATCCTTATTTTTTGATTTTTTCTTTTAATTTAAATAAATAAAATATTGGTAAATTTTAAGTTTTGCATGGAATAGAATTTTTAATGTCATTGTGCTTGACATAAATTGTAATTTTTTTGCTTAAGTTTGTTACTTTTTTTTACTGCTGGAGAGGAAAATTCAGAAGATAAAATTTTTCTTTAAATGCTAGATAAAAAACTAGTGGTTTGTTTCAGTCACAGAATCTGCTTTACTAAGCCCAAACTTTTCTCTGTTACAAAAAGAGCTGGCAAAAAAAAAGATCAGGAGATGGGTGAAGTCAAAAAGGTCAAAACTGGGGGATCAAATATACCTAACGTGAAAACCAAAAACAAAACCCTAAATTGAAGTCAAACACTGTAGCCACAGTTCTTTCTGAGCAAGAGACAGTGAAAAAAGCTTTATTTAAAGGATCAGGATATAAAATGTGGTTAGAAAAACAAGCAGGAGTCGTTAAGAAAAAAATTAAACCAATATGTCACCAAGCCAAGAATAGTATGCAAAAATCAAAGAAGAAGCTTGTCAACCAGGAAAAGTTTTATCTGAAAGAACTGCACACCAAACGTTATTTTTAATCCTATTTCAGATGAGTCGTGCTGATGAAATCACGTGTCATGCATTCTTGAATGGTTACTGCATTGACTGCTGCAGCAAAGACTGATGGGAAGCCTACAAAAATATTTCGCTTGTAAACAAAGAACATGGCATTTCAAGAGACTATTAAAAATTTACTATTCTCCCAGAGCAATAACTGACTAAAAATAAACCTCACTAATTGTACTCCTTCGGTTGAAAAAACATTTAGCCTTACAGATGTCTCCGAAAGCCTGTTGAAGATGGCACAAAAATTCAATAAAGAGGACGAATCACAACAGCCACAAATCTAGTACCAGGAGATGTTGAACCAAAGAATTTCACACATAAAGTTTCAAGGAATTATCAACAATCTTGGATGACTAAGAAATGCTGGGTGCTGACCTTTTATTGATGCAGTGGTGATGGGCACTTAAAGATCATTTCCCTAACAACGCTATGGCTACTGTTGTGGGATAATGGGATGAGCCATGAAAAAGAAAATGGCATCAGAAAAAGAAGAACGCTTATCACCAATTGTTTTCGAAGCCCATAAAGAAATTATAACAAACTCCATTTGTAAAACATTTACAATCCTGTTTATGTTTTTTTTTATCATTTTACTCTGTCCCATTATTTTCTCATTCATAATGGCTGTTACAGACACGATTGTCATTACAAAACTCTAGTTGCACCCGTTGGCTGTCTGTGTCACTACTGTCATTATAGTTAAAGATAGGACTCAAAATAGCTCGTCATCTCAACTTTATTTTAAGGAAAGAAGCTAGCTTAAATATCCTGAAATATTCTCGAGGTGATGCTTTTGTGTTTAAGCTCTTTAGCATATAATCTGAGAAACACCTATTGGGCCCACCTGTTTGTCCACGTGATACAACTCGAACCCCAGTGGAGCAAATTTGTTTAAAGGGGAACACTTCATTCTTCAAGGACATTTGTTGAGGAAGTTCAATTTTCATTGAGATATCTTGAACAAATCGCAGTGTACAAAGTTATAAAATATCAAAAACCCCATTGAAAAGCATTGGCAAATTTGCAGCGTCATTTATCTTAAAATGGACTTTAACTATGAGTTAGTTTACTATTTCAATTTTCCCTTAAGAGCAGCTACATCAACTCGAATATGTTGTATGTTTTCCTCTTTTACTCATCTGATAGCCCCTTGGACCCCCAGTATAATTTAGTCAAATCTGCAAGGGAGCTGCTCAAGCCCACTAAAAAAGCCAGTGATCGGGAAATGAATGTAGGAGGAAAGAAATTCTGGAAACGTTTGTAGCTTCACAGTATTGCAAGAGTCAGCTGTTGACATCTTGAGAAGCCTGTGTCCACATTGTTTTTATTTGAGTGGATAAAATTTTATTGCAGAAAGTCAATGGGTAAAACTTTCTGACCTGGCCATATAGCACCCACATCATGGCACGTCCATCGGACTGAACATCCTCTTACAGTCTGAACACATCTACTGTACAACTGGCAACTCCATCAAACTGTGTGAGTAGTGACTTTCCTGCGAGTTCGAAAAATCGCCGTGTATGGCTGACACAACAGAACAACTAACACAATAGAAGACATTCAGTACAATTCAGGGTCAAGGTTGTCCAAAGCCTCTCCAACTGAGGATCGGATGCCATTCCATAACATCCAATTTAGAATCACCAATGAGTCAGGCAAGAATATCCATAAAAAAAGAAACCAAGATACGTGGAGAAAGTGCAGACTCTACACAGGTTGGGTATAGGATTGTAAGCCAGATCCATGGGTCTGTGAAGCAGCATTACCAGTCACTATGCCATCACACCACTAAAACACGACAAAAGGAAATATGATTGCCTGAGAAAGCTCATTCAGAAGACAAAAATAGAAACAGAAAATTGAAGCTGTTCTTTTCTATTGCGGTAAAAAGTTTGAAAAACTACATGTGTGTGGTCTCTTGTCCTGTGTCATACAAGATCTTTTACTTTTCTTACGTGAAAAGCATTAAACATTTAAAAGTCAGGAAACTGTAATAGCTCAAGCTTTAAAATGCCTAGAACTTTTTGCTACTATTTTAAACTTACAGTATACCCTGAGTCTTATGATCGAGGTCTAGTAATAATAGACGCTCAAACGAAAGCTAAAATAGTAATCACCAGCACAATTTATGCAAAAGGTGCACCTTGTCCCTTTCAGATTCAGACTCAGGGGTGCTACACTATACAGTATAATGCAAACACAACAGAATTTGGCCCGGCAGTTGCTTTAACTTCCTTTATAAACCAGATGGCTTATGTATT